>NW_027460280.1:19286812-19579312 GCF_050947875.1 Dermacentor variabilis
CACGCGCGTTCTCCCCACGCTCACACAGACGCACACACACAGAGATACGAAACAGGCTCACCCGCATTCCCATTTACACGCGCACACACGCACAAAAATGTAGGCACGCACGCGCGTTCGCCCACGCTCACACAGACGCACGCACACAGAGATACGAAACAGGCTCACCCGCATGCATATTTACACGCGCACACACGCAGAAAAATGTACGCACGCACGCGCGTTCTCCCGACGCTCACACAGACGCAAACACACAGAGATACGAAACAGGCTCACCCGCATTCACATTTACACGCGCACACACGCACAAAAATGTAGGCACGCACGCGCGTTCTCCCCACGCTCACGCAGACGCACACACACAGAGATACGAACCAGGCTCACCCGCATTCACATTTACACGCGCACACACGCACAAAAATGTAGGCACGCACGCGCGTTCTCCCCACGCTCACGCAGACGCACACACACAGAGATACGAACCAGGCTCACCCGCATTCACATTTACACGCGCACACACGCACAAAAATGTAGGCACGCACGCGCGTTCTCCCCACGCTCACGCAGACGCACACACACAGAGATACGAACCAGGCTCACCCGCATTCACATTTACACGCGCACACACGCACAGAAATGTAGGCACGCACGCGCGTTCTCCCCACGCTCACACAGACGCAAACACACAGAGATACGAAACAGGCTCACCCGCATTCACATTTACACGCGCGCACACACGCACAAAAATGTAGGCACGCACGCGCGCTCGCCCACGCTCAGACAGACGCTTCTACTTCTTCTCCAACTACATAGAACTCCAACTACATAGAACTTTATTTTGTATATGTGAGAGAAGTATAGGCCTTTTACACATGTGGATATCACAAGCTTAATACAATGTGCAATACGCAGACAAAGCAGCTGGTACAACATGAACTGCATTGAGGACTACACAACAGATACGTAACTAAAGGTGCAAATTATAAAGGGAAGCTTCAAAATACGCTCTGCAGCACTGCAAAGTATAACGTATATTGTATGTGTACACTCAATGTTCAAAAAAGCAATGCATCAATGTCCCATTTGCCTTCAAGTTTATTATCACGTTCAAGTTTACTGAACTTTATTATGAGCATATGTACAACAGGAATCTGCTGACACACCCGCAGTCAAGGTGGCTGTTCGAGTTGTGCTGGCTGCCTCAGCGTAAGAAAAACAAAGAAATTGGGTGAATGTCGACACCAGTGCCACTGCTTCTCGCCTCTGGCCTGCACATGCCTCCGCGGCATCTTTGCTGGTGGAGTCTGCACAGATGAGCTGGCGTGGCGAGGCGTAGGAGTCATACGAGAGAAAGAGCATCGTTTACATGGAGAAGTGGCTGTTTACATTGCCTGTCGCTTTCCCTCAAATACTTCCTTGGTGACTAGGGTGACACACCTGCAGTCAAGGTGACTGTTCGGGATGTGCTGGCTGCCTAAACGTAAGAAAAATAACGATATTCGATGAATGCCAATACCACTGCCATTGCTTCTTGCCTCTTACCTGCATTTGCCTCCACGGCCTCTTGGCTTGCGGAGACTGCATGAGGCAGCTGCTGTGGCGAGGTGTAGGCATTGTCTAAGCAAAAACAAAAGGCCATTCAAATAGGGAATTATGAAAGTAAATGCAGTTCTTAGGTCTACTTCTTGCACTCTTGTTGCCTAAAAGATTTCAAACATAGTGTCCAGAATACACCAGCACTTTGACTGCTTTTGCTTTTTACCTGCAGGTGTTGCTGTGAGATCCTTAGTATGGCTGCGTGCAGCATTGTAACACTTGGTGGAGGCATTTGAAGTGGTAGCCAAAAATATAAAGAATGATCCTTGTCTGCATGAACGCTTTCACTTACTAAATGCCGTGGTACCCATCACTATTGGTGCAGGGCCCCTCACATCTATGCGGCAAGTGCCATAGCTCGAAACTGAATTTTTCCTTTAGTGTTTCGCAAGGCGTCTGATATGTCCACATTAGATGTGATCCATTTCTTCTTATTTATCTCAATGTGGAGAGAGCATCATTAAATTGTTTTTATTTTTGCGTAGCTTGTTTCTGAATTTATCAGGCACCAGTCTCGTGATGCTAAAGTGACTCGTGTAATCACAGTAATCAACTTTTGTTTTGCAGGAAAACAGCGCATTTCCTGACCAATTGTTTGCTATCCCATTACTCGCATAATTTTCAGAGTATTCTACCTATATTGATTTGCTTGACCTCAACTAAAGAGTCTTGCATTGTCAAATACCATTCTTTCCTTAACATCATTCGACACTTCTCATAATGTCTATACCTTGGGCTTCTGATACTATTCTATACTGATACTCTGATACTGATACTATGCTATACTGATACTATGCTATACTACTGCTGATATTATAATCGGTGTGCGTGAAAAAAAAATTATTTTTGCCTACCCCTTGTGCACACTGATTTAAGGAAAATGAGCTGGAGCTGGCCACATGATCTGCTTATTTTACCAAGAAAAATGTGCCCCAGCTGCTTAGTGGTATTACATATTATGTCAGTATTGCATATGTGCGTGTTGTCTAAGATAATTGAAATTTGAAAATGCTCGTAGGGATCTGATGTGCATATCTGCAGTTTATGGCTACATGTAAAAGACTCAGCATCAAGTGCAAGTGAACGGTCCCAAAGTCCCGGAGTCGATCATGCAAACAGATTCGCTGCACACATTTGTGACCAGAAAAGATATGTTATATGAAATGGCATGAAAGGAAGTATTGAAAATGTTGCACAGTTAATAAAACGCCTAAGCTATTATTACGCGGGTTCATGCACTCGATTTCGTCCGTATTAGGCACTCACCTCTTTATTGCTTCGTGGCACAAAATACTCGGCATCGGGCTGTTTTTCTGCTATAGCCTTTGTAGAAGCATGATTGTTTAAAGTGCAACAATTAAACAGATTCTATGACTTGCTTGTGGATTCGCCATTACAATTCCGGTGCGCTGGCCCGCCTGTCCAGCAATTTCCTACTGAAGGGAAATCTGCAAATAAAAACATCGCTCCGCATGTAAAAAAAATTCTCTACTGTGACGCTTCTCAAACGATTGTGATGCATCACAAAAGCTGTCTACTCGCGTGATGTTCTGAACAAGAAGATGCATTCGTTTACTTACGTGCGAAGGTATATGCCAGAGCACTTCGGAAACTGGGTGGCACAAAAGGCGCGAATGTGCCATAGCTTCCGACGTTGACGCGCGATCGCATGCCAAACCTAAACTGTACGAAACTACTACGCATCCAAAAAACAGAGATTCGAAATCGAAATTCGCGTTATCCTTTATTGAATGAATGCGTACATCGTGATTTACATGTCACGCACTTAGCAGCACGCGCTTTCTGTAACCTAATATTAACGCATTCCCTTCATAAAGCCATCAGGTGTGCGTTTTTAAAAGACAAAGCATAAGGTGACCTGTACTTGTTTTCAGCCCTTTTAGTAGTAACTGCGCTGGCCACATTGGCCAGCAGCAACAGGGCGGCGCCCTAGCGGTTCCCACTTTTTCGGGCCAGCTTTTCCTCTAGCGTTGGTTATACTAACTCTATGAAGGAATGTAAACACAGCCGGGTACGTGATCGCACAAAACTGTGACTTCCGCACGCCAGCGCGCACGCCGGCGCGCGAGCTTCGTGCTGCTAGTTCGTCTGTTACGTCTGCACGTGCTTTGCGATGTTGTCGCCATCATCGTCGTCCTCGTTTTCGTCTTCCAGCGGCGACTATTTCCTGCAGGCGGTAGTTTCCACCGTACTAGACGTAGCCAACCACTTTTGATTGGAAACACTACAAAGCAGCGACTCGGAAAGTGCGGCCAGCGACAGCTATCAATATGCGTACGTAGTCTTGGTGGAAGATCATCGAACTGTTGTAAGCTCGGCGGGTTTTGTTTATACCAGGCACGCTCGAAAGGAGCAAATCTGCCTGCTCTTCAATGGGGTACATTCGAAGCGTCCAGCGGCGCGCACCAACTCGGACCACTTCTGCCGCGTATCGACGCCGACGGTATAGCGAACGAGCAAGCCATGCGAGCTGGCGATCGCTAGGAAACGGCCGAGCTCGTTGGCCGTCGAGGCCGATGGCACATGCGATCCGTCCGCAGCTGGTAATAAAGCACCTTTATTCGTCAACACAATCAATTTCTGCACATTTGTGTCGCTCGTAAGTGACACTACAATTAGTTTTCCCGACCCCGTTGTTAGCGATGAGAAAACGCGTTAACCAGGCGAGCCGCTTGGCAGAGACAATTGCTGCGGTGGCTGCGCTGACCGTTTGCGAGTCGAAATCTCGCCAATGATTTACTATTTCGTGCAACGTTTTGTGACATGCACACTTTCGAGGTCACTTTACTCATGAGTTATTTCGTGTCGGAAACAAATTTTAGCTGATTTTCCGCGCTGCCGTCAGCGCCGAAAGAACACCGGGGCGATCGGAGCGGCGAGCAACTTGCCCGCCGCCCCGACGGCAGCGCGTGACGTAGTGTTTTGTCGCTTGTTTGCATTCCTTGCTTGACGTCAATGTCGCGAGGTGCAACGTTTTGTGGTTGGCTGCGCGCACACGCACTTTAAGATTGATTTTAAATATGCTCTAAGCTATATTCGCCATTTTTATTTTGCAGACGATGTGTGTGTGCCCACATAAATCGATATCACACGTTAACTCGACTTGGAATTTTTGTGTCCTCATTTAAAGGCTACGTGGCTAGCGAGACATTTGCTCATCTTTGTGGACCTCGTATTGACTTCAACAACGTAAGTTTGGGGTTTTGCTCGTGCGCAGTGTCACGCAAATTCAGAGGTGTGCAATAAAGTGTTGGTATACGCTATTCATGGTGGTCGAAGAATGAGGCAACTTAGTTGTCGCCCATTTCCGTTCGTCCACTTGTATTTCAAGAGTCGACCGCGTTTCTAGTCCCGGCTCAACTTGACTGCGAGTCCTTGGGTTTAATGGCTTGGATTTTTTTCTGAGGCGGGTGTTCCTGGAACATGTATTGCGCGCCACGTCGTCAGCCTAGGTAACCATGCCCCTCAGCATTCGCTGTCGTACAATTTCTCTTTTGTTTCTGATCATGCACTTGCTTGCGGTCACTCGTCAGTCCATATACTTGCTGGCAGCATAGCTTTACGGGTGCACCCGCCGCGGTGCTTAGCGGCCACGGTGTCGCGCTGCTAAGCCCGAGGTCGTGGGATCAAATCACGGCGGCCGCATTTCGATGGGTGCAAAATGCAAAAACGCCCGTGTCGCGTGCATGGGGCCACCTTAAAGAAACCCAGGTGGTGAAAAATAATCCGGAGTACCACACTACGGCGTGTCTCACAATCAAATCTTGGTTTTGGCACGTAAAACCTGATAATTCAATTCATTTAATTTACGGGTGCATAACTCTCCGAATTCTGCGAAGCATCGTAAAGTACTCTACCCTAATCCACCGAACACTCCCTTTCATTTCTTTCCAAGTGTGCAAAGCATTCAGGAGCGCTGCTCTATATATAGCTCAGTGTCGATAAAATTTGGACATCACGGAGCTGTTCCTCGTTGTCAATATTTTGCGCTCCAGCTTCATTGCATGCAGGAAAAAGAGTTCTGTATTCATTTGGACAACCGTGCTCGGGCAACAGATCGACATGCCGTCGTAGAATCCCGTTCCCCCGTCTTGCCTACTCACCTTGGAGGCGTGGTTTTTACGCGCAAAGCGGTCGAAATAGAAGGTGGGGCATGCACTGGGATCGAAGACGGCCTACAATGTTTTGTTACTTTCTTTCTATGCAATTATTCGAAAAGGCAGACCAAGCCCGCAGTTTAGTACATTTTACAAGCGCTAATAATAAACTGAACGTCGACTTTTTGTTTTGTGTGCTGCTGGCTGAAATAAAGCCTTGCAAGGTGAGTCTTTTTCCTGGTTGTACGGAACATGCACATTGCCAAGGCTGTCGTAATTCATCCACTTCCGTCTCCGTTGCAAAGGCGAACATGCAACTCCAACCACAGAAGAAAGAAGTTAGAACGGCGTGCCTCGGGCACCAGCCAGAAATTGCGCAGCGTAGCTCACGCGTTGTGGATGTCGCGAGCTGCACAAGCCTTGATGCGTAGGCAGTGAGAGGACGACGCCTGCGACACGAGCGGCCCACTTAGGGCCGCGTGCGCACCCGGACAGATTGGCCATTCTGACAGACGACCGTGACGAGTTATAAATACTCTGCGAGGCTCAGTCGTGGTCCTAATTTTCCTGATCCAAACAAGGCACAGCGTGGTCCATAGAAGCTGCACTATTTAGGGCCTTGGATCATTTCTCTCGTGGCTTCCGGGTCATTCCGGATGTAATAGAAACTTTTTCTCACATTAAACAAAGAAAACGCTCTCGGAGTTCGGACCATGTTAGAGAGCATCAAGTGTGCCCGCCACACTCTGTACGAATCGTTTCATCAGCAGGCTCCACGTCAATGCAAAAGAAAAAAAATCACCGAGATCTTTTTAAACTTAGTAACAGGGCGGTAGGTATAATTTGTCTGAATGATATCAAAGTCCCAATGTTTTTACGCAACACGCCGGCTGAATACTCTATGCAAAGATTCACGCTAGAAATCATGTTATCATTATTGGTATCAAAAACGATCTCACACGTGCAATCAACGAGTTTAAGGACTTCTTTTTCACAACTTTGCCCAACTTTATGAATAATGAACCAAGAAAATTTTGGGATTACTTGAGCGATGCTGACAGGCATGTGACGCAGGTTGCGGTTGATGGCATCTCTGTTACAGATTCACAAGTTATCGCTGAGTATTCTAAAACTTATTTTACTGCAGTGTTTTCGAAAGCAAGTACAACCGTGAATCTGCGTCACGGGGCATTTTTAGCATCCCAGGTTGATTTTATTTCATATCACGGTGTAGTCACAACGCTGTTAAATCTGAAAACAAAATCGACTTGCGGTCCTGATGGTTTGCCCAATATTTTCCTTCGTCGTTATGCCGAAACTATTGCTAAATATCTTGTGATTTCGTTTCGATGTTCACTATTAAGTGCGAAGTTACCTGATGAATGGAAGACCAGCTCAAGTTATACCCGTCTATAAAAAAGGTGATCGTTTGTTATTAGAAAGTTATCGCCCAATATTCTTAGCATCTTCTTGTTGTAAATTATTGGAACGCGTTGTATCAAAGCGCATCATTCAATTTCTTGAGGAAAACTGTATACTCTCAAGCTTTCAACACGGATTTAGAAGAAATTTTTCTACTGCGACACAATTGGTCACGGTAGTTAATTCATTTGCAGCATTCAT
This sequence comes from Dermacentor variabilis, assembly GCF_050947875.1. Lineage (NCBI taxonomy): Eukaryota > Metazoa > Arthropoda > Arachnida > Ixodida > Ixodidae > Dermacentor > Dermacentor variabilis. Next base: position 19,294,150 of record NW_027460280.1, read on the forward strand.
AGATAATAACGGATTTATTGACGCGATATTCTTAGATTTTAGTGAAGCGTTTGACAGAGTTATTCATGATAAATTGCTTGATAAACTCATAAATATTAACCTTCCCGACATTTTGGTCTCTTGGGTTTCCGATTACTTACATAACCGAACGCAGTTTGTTTCAGTTGATGGTTTTGATCCCCGCAGTCTTCCTGTAACATCAGGTGTGCCTCAAGGAAGTGTTCTGGGACCCTTGCTGTTTCTTTTATTTATTTATTTATTTGAAAATACTGCCAGCTGCTTTTTGGCAGCCAAAGCAGGAGTGGTACATAGAAAATACAAAGGGATACTGTACAAGCAAAGAAAATGCCAAAATAAAATTCGAACACAGCAAGCTCACCCGCCGAAATGCGGCCACGGCGGCCGCATTTCGATGGAGGCGAAATGCGAAAACACCCGTGTGCATAGATTTAGGTGCACGTTAAAGAACCCCAGGTGGTCAAAATTTCCGGAGTCCTCCACTACGGCGTGCCTCATAATCAGAAAGTGGTTTTGGCACGTAAAACCCCAAATATTATTATTATTAACACAGCAAGCTCACACACAGTGCAACACAGATCATACTTGTACGTTACTGCGCAGAACAATATCTCTGAAACTAATGACACGAGTTGAATAAAAATTCCGTTCGAAAGGAATTGCGTGCTTCGCTCACAACTGAGAAATAGCCGATAAAAAAAGAGTCGACAGTACGCTTGTTCGTTACCTCTTGTGGAAGCCTGTTCCATTCTCTTATCGTTCTAGGAAAAAATGAAAATTGATAAGCGATAGTTCTAGCCTGGGGTACAATAAGGGTAAGTTCGTGCTTGCCGCGGGTACTTCTACACGTGTTAAACTGTAAGTATTTGTCAAAATTCATTTTAGTTTGGCCGTTTACTATCGTGTAAAGCATCTTCAGACGGTGTAGCTTACGGCGTTCCTCGAGTGTTGGAAGACCAGACCTTGAACGGAGATCAGATAGTGATACTTGTCTTCCGTAGCCATTAAAAATAAAGCTGAGTGCTCTTTTTTGTACTTTTTCCAGCTTATCTGTATCAGTCTTAGTGTGCGGGTCCCAAACGACATCGCCATATTCAAGTAGAGGACGCACCAGTGAAGTATAACCAACTAGTTTCGTCTTGCTTGTACAGTGCTTCAGACGTTGCCGCAGTAACCATAGTCTTTTTGAGGCTGACGAAACTATCTTTTTAACGTGCGCACTCCATCTTAAATCGCGAGATATTTCAATCCCCAGATATTTAAACGTATCGACAAGGGTAACGCCAACGTCGTTAATTTTGTATGCATGCGATAGTGGACTCTTCTTTTTTGTTACGGTCATTTGGGAGCACTTAGGGATATTTAGGCTCATTTTCCAGGTCTGGCACCAGTTAGCAATTGATGTTAGAGAATTACTTAAGCGTAATTGATCATCTTTAGTTTGAATGGCATGATAAACAACGCAGTCATCCGCGAAAAATCGGCATTGTACAGCAGTGTCAAGTGAGAGATCATTCAGATAAACAAGAAAAAGTAATGGTCCCAGGACGGACCCTTGAGGTACGCCTGAAAGGACTGGAAGCATTGATGATTTAGAGTCACCTATTTGAACATATTGTTGGCGTTTCGTTAGGTAAGAGTCAAGCCACCTCAGAATACGCTCATTTCTAAAGAGATGCTTTAGTTTTAATATCATTTTGGAATGCGACACGCGGTCAAAGGCTTTTTCAAAGTCTAGAAAGATTATGTCGACCTGGCCACTGTTATCAAGAACTGCAAACAAATCATTAGTAATGTGGAGTAACTGTGTCACTGTTGAAAGGCCACGCCTGAATCCGTGTTGACTGTTCATGAAAAAATTGTTGCCCTCTAGGAAGCTGCTTCAATGTTTGAAAAGAAAATGTTCTAATACCTTGCTAGCTGTGCAAGGTATTCAATGACATTGTCTGCGTAATTACTCCTGGAACTCAAATTAGGTTACTTGCAGATGATGTTTTATTTCATGAAATCAGAGGTGTACATGATCAGGTTGAGTTGAATTCTAATCTTATTAACGTATCTAAGTGGTGCACAGATTTTGACATGACTGTTAATGCCGATAAAACTGTTTATCTTTGTGTAACGCTTAAGAAAACCTAAATATACTTGTAACCTGACCTCTCTTTGAAACAGGTTACCAGCTACAAGTACCTAGGAGTCACAATCACTAATAACCTCTCTTGGAATCTGCACATTGATAACATTTGCACTTCAGCTTTCCGCAAACTTGGTTACTTAAGACATGAACTTCGTAATTCTCCTCCTAAGGTCAAATTACGCAGCTATTTCACATTCATACAACCTAAGCTTAGATATTGCTGTATTATTTGGGATCCTTATACTAAGCTTAACATTAAAAAGCTAGACAGGGTTAAGCGAAAAGCTGTGAGGCATATCTATTCTAAATTTAAGTATACTGATTCTCCTCCTGAGCTCATGAAGGCGAGCAACATTGAACTACTTGAATCGAGAAGAGAAAAATATCGTTTGAATTTTTTAAACTTACTTCTTAAAGGGAAGCTGAAGAGTTGGTCGAATTCAATAAGACGCTCATATACGGATGCGGGAACCTTATAAACCATGTAGGTAAAATTTGTTTTTTTTTTCAATTAGGAGCGACGTAATCGTCGGTTAAAATTGCGCTGCAGCTCCGCCCCCCGTCGAATGCCGCGCGCTGCTGCTGACGCTGACGATGCGAGCGGAGACCGGAAACCGCGGTGTTGTGACGTCAACACTGGTGTTCCGTTCCTTCGCAGCCTCCGCGACCGTGCCTGACCGTGCTTGTTTCTGCGTGCTTGCCATCGTAATCTGCTTCGATTGACCCTGCATTCCTTTGTTCGTGCGTCTGTGTGTATGTAGAGTGGTAGTATACGGCCAGCCCTGCAATTCGGCCTGCGTAGTTGCTGTATATGGCCACAGAATGAGAGAGGACTACTTGCCACTAGCAGGCTTTCTAAACGCAGCGCCAAAAGATCGGAGCAACAAAAACAAAGACGGCACGAGTGCGGACTGACTGATGATAACTGGTGTTGGAAGGCCTTATGAATACACGAACTCGCCCAAACCTGGATTTTGATTTACTGCAAGCTCCTTCGTGTTAGCACGCTGAACGGAAGGTGCATGTTTATCTCCCGCCCTTGACGCAGGTTCCGTCGCAAAGCGCCGCGAATTTTCTATTTGCACGTGTGTTGTAAAACAGCCTGCATGCAGCTACCATAACGCAGTGCAAATGTAGAGTTTGCATGTGCTGAAAAGTCGGCGCACGCCAGGACGCTACGCTCCCCCCTTCTCTCGCGCACAGCGAGAAACCGACCGTCTCACGTAGCCGACGGAATTCGCCGCCTTTACGACTTCGGTTACGAGTAGTGTGCGGATGGCGCACAGGTGAAGGTCACAACACGTACTGCATGAACCGGGAAGCTTTTCACGCGTTTAAACCGTCTTTGTAGATTGCCGACAGCTTTGGACAGCGCACAAATGCCGACGATCGCATCCCCGCTTACGTTCCACGGGGAGGCATGCAGGAACACAACACTACAGTTGTTTGACCGGAAACGAGCTGACTAGATCGGCGAAAGATCGGCGAGATCACTAGATCGCTTTGCAAAAAACATACTCACCAAAGAGCATTTCCAACACGAGGAGATCCCAAGACGTCGCTTTCGTTCGCGTCGAAAGCACTGCTCGTACCAGCATCGTTTGCTCCTTCGAGAGGCCTGCTCTTCGCAGTCGGCTCGTACATGTAGGGAGTAATGCCGAACTCCTCAGAAAAACGCAGTCTCTCTAAATTTTCCATTTCCGTCTCAGAAAAACAGCACCAAACTACCTGGCACCGCGCTTCATGTGTAGCGGCAGCGGTCGGTTCGGACGAACACTAGTGTTGACGTCACGAGGCGCCCGACCAATCACAGGCCGAAACGAAACGCGCGAGCTGGGCGTGTCCGCTGCTGCACTTTTCGTCGAAATAAAATATATTTGCGCTTTCTTTCGCTCAATTTCGATACGATATTCGAATTCGGAGGGTTGAAAACCATTATGTACAGATGTTCACTCATTTTTTCTGGAAAACCTTTCAGCTTCCCTTTAACGGTAAAATGGCTATTGATCAGACAGTTTCTTTCACCTTTAGCTACAAGACATACGCGACATTACCAAACACACTTTCTAACCCCTTACTTTGTAAGAACAGACATTTATAAGTTTTCCTTTTTTCTGCGTTCTCTGTCCGACTGGAATAGCCTAACAGAACCTTATGACGCACTATATGACTAGATGATTATGCCTTTTTGTGCTCTTTCCTCTGGTGCTATCATGTTTCTTTTCTTGTTGTTCTCTTTCTGTGTAATAGAAATGTTCTGTAAATTGTATTGCTCGTCTTGCTTGGACCAGATTGGTCTGCAGTATGTAATAATTAAATAAAAATAAACACTCATGCTTTCATCATCATCATCATCATCATGGCTACGCCCACTGCAGGGCAAAGGCCTCGCTCATACTGCTGCAACGTGCTCCAATATGCCTCTCCAGGTCAGTGAGCATGCATTGCAATTGGTCCCCTGAGTTACTAAGCAAGGCAATATCATCAGCCAATCGCAAGTTACTAAGCTATTCTCCATTAACTCTTATCTCCAATTTTTCCCAATCCAGGTCTCCGAATACCTCCTGTAAACACGCTGTGAATAGCTTTGGAGAGATCGTATTTCCCTGCCTGACGCCTTTCTTTATTGGGATTTTGTTGCTTTCTTTATGGAGGACTACGGTGGCTGTGGAGCTGCTGTAGATATCTTTCAGTATGTTTACGTACGGCTCGTCTACACCCTGATTCCGCAATGCCTCCATGACTGCTGAGGTTTCCACTGAATCAAACGCTTTCTCGTAATAAATGAAAGCTATATAGAAGGTACTCCTGCAGAACTTTTTGTTGGTCTAGTTGGTGCATGTTACTGAAGTACTAAAGCGCCAAACAGACGACACAAGAAAAGACATGGACGAGCGCTTATATGAAACCTATATATAAGGGTTAGTTATATTCAGCACATTTCTCTATATGGTGAAATTCTCTATGTAGTGTGAATATGGTCTATTGTGGAGCAGCCTTTACGATATCCTGCGTGGTCCTTTGGTTGACAGAAGTCTAAGGCGCTCTTGATTCTATTTGCGATTGCCTTAGTAAATACTTTGTAGGCAACGGACAGTAAGCTGATCGGTCTATAATTTTTCAGGTCTTTGGTATACCCTTTCTTATGGATTAAGATTATGTTGGCGTCCTTTCAAAATTCCGGTACGCTCGAAGTCATTACGCGTTGCATATACAGGGTGGCCAGTTTTTATAGAACAATCTGCCCACCATCCTTCAACAAATCTGCTGTTACCTGATCCTCCCCAGCTGCATTCCCCGTTTGCATAGGTCCCAAGGCGTTCTTTACTTCTTCCGGCGTTACTTGTGGGATTTCAAATTCCTCTAGACTATTCTCTCTTCCATTATCGTCGTGGGTGCCACTGGTGCTGTATAAATCTCTACAGAACTCCTCAGCCACTTGAACGATCTCATCCATATTACTAATGATATTGCCGGCTTTGTCTGTTAACGCATACATCTGATTCTTGCCTATTCCTATTTCTTCTTCACGGCTTTTAGGCTTCCGTCGTTCCCGAGAGCATGTTCAATTCTATCCATATTATAATTCCTTATGTCAGCTGTCTTACCCCTGTTGATTACGCTTGTGCTTTATCATCCACTAAACACCACTGCCGTGCCTGCAGGTTGCTGCAGCTCTACTCTGCTGCCATTTCTACACCATAGATTTCAGCTTGAGAATTCGGACTGCACTGCTAGTCGTCGAGCCTGCTACCTATTCGTATTAAGGGCGCGCCGTGGTCACAGATGACGCGCGCGTATTCGCATCCCTCTGGCTGGCTGCCCGAGTCTCTTCACACCGTTTTTGGACCTTACGTGTCAAACGCAAGGTGCTGGGGGGCGGGGGGGAGCGGTAGAAAGTTGCGTAGCCGAGCAAGCGTGAACTTTTTTGCAACATATTGCGCCTTTGTAGGCCTTACAGCTCCCTACAAACACCAGTTCGAGTTTGATAAATCATATGATGGCAGAGTGAGCTCTTTGAAACGCGACCACTCCTGCTGGGACGGACAAAGGTAATGCCTCCCCGAACGCCGAGTGACAGAGGCTAAATTTAGCGTCGACTGCGTCGTGCGTGGCGCGACAACGGCGCCATCTGTACACGCGAGACACACATGATCGCGTAATGGCTTCTTTCCACTGCACAACGACACCAAAGTAAAGCGCATGGCATCTATTCACGCACTAGAAAGCTCACGTACTTAACTTATGATACAGCTTGAGGGGATCCTACGGTGTAATCTTGCAAACATACTTGCTACCTATTTCTATTGGGCATGCCGTGGTCAAAGATGGTGGGCACGAAGTGCCATCCCTCTATCTGGCTGCTCCAGTCTCGTCAAGCGATTTCTTGACCCTGCGTGTCGAACGCGGGGGAGGCTTAGCAGAGCAAGCGTGAAATTTCTGCAAAACATTGCACACGTGTAGGCGTTACAACTCCTGATGAGCACATGCTTGACATTGATGGATTATACCAGAGTCCTTTAATACTACGTGTCGTGGTAGCTCAGTATGTGTAGTTCACTCTCTACAGAGGGATTGAACTCGAGGAGAGTGTGTTGGGAGGCTAGTTGGTGAGACATTATTTCGGGAACTTAAACAGCGCTAGGTCCTGTGTTCTTTTACCTCGGTGTCTCGTCCTTGGCGCAGTTTATGTTCATGAAATAAACTATAGAGGGATGTCGTGGTATTCTTATACTGACACATTTGTCTGCGTCTTATGCCCAACGGGCCACAAATGACAGCCTCCACAATAGTGCTCAGTTGTGCGAGTATATAGCAGACATCGACGTTTTAGAAAGCTACCCACGTGCTCGCACATCAGTGCCTGTGCGTCGCAGAGTTTCCTTTAACAATAGTTCATCGCGCACACTGCAACCATGATGGATAGTACGAAAATCGAGAACACGCTATCAATAACAGCCGACAACTTCGTCCGAGTCACCGTTTTCAAAGGGGGGCCCCTGAAAGCACCAGCCGCTCACATCATGCAGATCGTCTCAGTTGGTGAGCTGCTCATATGCGCGAATTCGCATGTTTTGCACTATTTCGTGATTACTTCATATCAGCGCGGCGCAGTTAAGACGGTGCTTGACAATGACAAATTAATTTATTTCTATTATTGTAGAGAGCACAGAATGCAAGGCGCTCGAACAAAGAGTGAAATCTAGTTCACTTGACGAGGGTTTGAGCCCCTTTAGCAAAGGGGCTCGAAAACCTTGCATCAGGAACTCTTTACAGCAGGAACACGATTGACACGGCACAACACTATTTAATATTCAGCACTGGGCAATAGCGACAGTAGTACGTTAATAAAATCAAATGAACACATAAAGAAGAACATTTTTAGCGACAGGGATTTTCGTAATATACCTATGTAGCACTACTATGAAGCAAGCAAATGGGCGCAAAATGTGCACGGCATACCAAAACATTAAATCTGTACACAGAAGCGATCACTTACATTCATAAGTCCCCACATACAAAAAGAAAATCCGATGAATTTCATTTTGTGCTTTCAAGTTTAGTTTATGAAGCGCACTCAAGAAAACATTAAGCGCTTATCGTTATATACACCTAACATATTACCGTAAGTAAACATAACACAGCACTAATATAGAAAATTCTAAATTTCTACGATATGCCACAAATTGCAAACCCTTGCACACAACAATCCTTGTCATTCGCAAGTCACCACACACAAAAAAGTGTCTGATCTCTTTGTTACTAATTGGCGGCGAGCTCCACCACTGGAAAGGCTGGCGCCACCGTCGGCGTGACGTGACATGAGGGATCACGTGGACACAGCGGCCGCGTTGGCTGCTTCGGAAGCGCCGAAGCGAGCTGAAAACGATAGTGTAAAGTCCCACGTGCGCCGCAGTTCTGATTAAGTGTTAAGGTTTTGCCGCCCTGGGTGTCTGCTTGACAACATTGGAAACTACTATAAAAGGTAGCGGCTGCCTTTGGAGGCGTGCAACATGGTAAGCTACTGCTCAGTGCCGCAGTGCTGGACATACGCAACGGAGCCCGGTGTCAGCCTTATTCACACGTAGCCGCAGGGCAAGGAGCTGCGTGATGCTTGGCTGGCGAAACTTAGAACCGGCATACAGCCATCGGCTACAACTCAGGCATGCAGCAAGCGCACACGCGAGGAAGATTTCTGCTACGGCGCCGGCACTGCGCGATGTTCGGTGAGTAGCAGAAAACGCGCACTGTGACGCTCGCCCGCGCCGCTGCCCGTCTAATGTCAGGATGGTTTGGTCTATGAACTTGTTGATGCTAGATACTGGCAAGTGCACTGGAACGGAAAGGGAGCGGTAAGACGCACATTAAAGAAAGGCGTGGCAATTGGTCATGTTTGTGTTAAGAATTAATGCACTGTATTACAAAAATGAAGCAGAGGGAAATCGCACGCTGAGAAGACCAATAAACATACAGTTCGACGGAACTTGAGAAATAATATTCAAATACCCAAGAATTTACAAGACAAAAAAAGATTGAATCGCCGCAACGGCACATCACAGTCGCCGTAGGCATCGAAGTCTCTATAACGAAATTATTTTTGAACAGTTCTGGTAGCGTCCAAGCAACAATGGTTGCTAGGTACTGTCAAATGCTCATATGATGCGGCCTAAAGCTCACGGCACGGTGCGAAAACGCGCTCACAGCGAAAGGAAAACATTGTGCGCGGACATGCCGGTAGACGCGCAGTCGGTCGCTGCGAACCCGTGCGATCGCTGGATTGAGGCTCCATTCTGTTATGCCCGATTTGGTTATACAGACAGCCCACTATAAGAACATGTTTCACATTGTTTGCTCTCAGCGTTTGGCTACCTTTCACGCAAGAAGCCGGTTCGGGAGACTCCATCGCGGCGGCCAGGCGCAGTGGCGTTCACTGTATAAAGAGATAGCGTCTGTAAACGATTCTGTGCTTTCAGTTTGCCCAGGATTATTATGTCGACAGTCGAAAACTTCCCTCGTTTTGAGAATACCTACATAAATGTCCAGGAGGGCTGCCGCATGCTGTTTTTATTGAGCGCCGTAAGCGAAACCTATGAGGAGCGCGCCACGTGATCCCTAATACTGCGCAAGGGAGGCGCTTCCGACAGATGGCGACTCCGTAACTCCTCGCCGCCAATACTTTCAAGTTGTACATTTTGTTGAAGCGTGATGTTTTAAGGCCCCTAAACCACTTTTCATCGAAGTCGAGAAATCCAGTTGAAGTAAAAATAGACTATATCAGAAATACTTTGCCGCAAAAAGTACTTCAATGCGTTCACAAAAGCGCAATTATTGCAGTTAAATATCCCCTAAGCGGCACTATGGGGAAATCGGGGCGTCCCCACAAGGCTCCGCCAACTGAACGTCGCCGCCGTGGCGCGCAGTTCAAATTTGATTTTGGATGTTCACGTAAGCCAAACGCGGTTGGCCTCAGCGAGCCGCAGTGCGCTCAGCGAGTCAACTCGTGGCGGCGCCCCGTGGCGGGCGTGGTGTCTACGCTACGTAGCAGACCGCAGCTACAGGCGTATGCGCAGCATTGGCTTTGTGCATGATAGGGCTTCAGCAGCGCGCGCTCGCGCTCATATGCCACGGTGTGGCCGTGCTCCGGCTTTGTCCTGCACCAGCTCGACCTACGGAAAACTGAGGAGAGGCCTTACCCCCTCCGCACGCTAGGAGAAAAGTGTGGAGGAAATGACGTAGTGGGGTCGCCTTTTTTTGCTGTTTTTTATTTCTTTGCTGTAGCGGCCACGCCTTTGGGGCCACAATGGCGGCTTTGTTATGGCTGTGCGCGCTCACACGTGTTGCTGCGTAGGTTTCGTACCGTGGCAAAGGCGCCGTGCGGGCAGGCTTGCGTTGGTCTCCGTGTTTTGTTGCGCTGCGTTATCTGGACCGTGCTGTCCCGGATGTTACTGTGGCCAGGTCGGACAGGAGGAACTAAAGTTCGTGAAATGAAGGCGCATGCAACGCTGTACGCGATGTACCACGCCACGGCAATGGCAACGGACGAAGGAATATCCGCGGGAAATTTTGCCCTCTTTGGCGGAATCATGCTAACGTGCCATCGAAGGCCGAAACCGATGCGTTTCAGAATCTGTACAATGAACGCGCCTTGCAGGCCAGTGATTCCTGCTTTTGACAGCGCGTGTTGCATTTGCGGCACGTAGAACGTACGTTCGAATGCATAGTTCGTGTTCAGTAACAACTTGCTTTTGTGCATATTAAAACACATGTTGCTTAACTGTTGCTTGTTCCTCGCAGTACTCGCGACAGCACGAAGTCTTTTAAAGGGAAGCTGAAAGGTTTTCCAGAAAAAAACGAGTGAACATCTGTACATAATGGTTTTCAACCCTCCGAATACGAATATCGTATCGAAATTGAGTGAAAGAAAGCGCAAATATATTTTATTTCGACGAAAAGTGCAGCAGCGGACACGCCCAGCTCGCGCGTCTCGTTTCCGCCTGTGATTGGTCGGGCGCCTCGTGACATCAACACTAGCGTTCGTCTGAACCGACCGCTGCCGATATACATGAAGCGCGGTGCCAAGTAGTTTGGTGCTGTTTTTCTGAGACGGTAATGGAAAATTTAGAGAGACTGCATTTTTCTGAGAAGTTCGGCGTTACTCTCTGCATGTAGGAGCCGATTGCGAAGAGCCGGCCTCTCGAAGAAACAAACGATGCTGGTGCGAGCAGTGCTTTCGACGCGAACGAAAGCGAAGTCTTGGGATCTCCTCGTGTTGGAAATGCTCTTGGGTGAGTATGTTTTTTGCAAAGCGATCTAGTGATCTCGCCCATTTTTCGCCGATCTAGTGAGCTCGTTTCCGGTCAAACAACTGTAGTGTTGTGTTCCTGCATGCCTCCTCGTGGAACGTAAGCGGGGATGCGATCGTCGGCATTTGTGCGCTGTCCAAAGGTGTCAGCAATCTACAAAGATGGTTTAAACGCGTGAAAAGCTTCCCGGTTCATGCACTGCGTGCACTGCATGCACTGCATGCAGTACATTTGCACTGCATTATGGTAGCTGCATGCAGGCTGTTTTACAACACACGTGCAAATAGAAAATTCGCGGCGCTTTGCGACGGAACCTGCGTCAAGGGCGGGAGATAAACGTGCACCTTCTGTTCAGCGTGCTAACACGAAGGAGCTTGCAGTAAATCAAAATCCAGGTTTGGGCGAGTTCGTGTATTCATAAGGCCTTCCAACACCAGTTATCATCAGTCAGTCCGCACTCGTGCCCTCTTTGTTTTCTGAGTAGAATTCTGAAAGCTTTCTGAGTAGAATTACGCGCGGAGCGCAGTCTCCGGTAGCGAATTTCGCATAGCGTAGCCGCAGTCTCGATATGTGATATGATGGGAGAGCTGCGCACGAGCCTAACCTTGAAACGCTTTTTTAGTACGGTGCCGTTTGCTACCGTTCTCGTACAAGCGCCGTTTAATTGGGGCGTAACGCCTCACTGTTACCAAAAACCAGTATACCAGCTGAAACTCCATTTATCTGAAGAAAGCACTGTAGCAATCACTAGGTTACACGTATTAAACTACACTGAACAATGGCTCGCGCAGTCAGGTTCTTACCTCAAGCTTCCTTCTTTTCGCGAAAGCTGGCCTTGACAGCGGTAACGAGCTCCTTGTGTACGCGAACACTGACGGCACTGCGCCGGGCCTTAGACGAGCCGACTTGACTGGCAAACCCAACGCACGTTTTAATGATAAATTCTGGTGATAATCGTCGTCACGGAAGTGGCTGGAGCAAAGCACTGTTGTTCTTGAGGGCTTGAAGTTCTTTCGCTTCACAGCAGCCTCCCACTTCGTTAAAAGCTTCTTGTCTTGTGGGAAGTAATGGAAGACAACATCCACGCGGCTGCTGGTGTTCGTGCAACCGTAGGCTGCACAGAAAGCCGGCATGATCGGCCCACCACTTCAGTTGATGCTGCGCACGTTGACTACCACTCTACATACACACAGACGCACCAACAAAGGAATGCAGGGTCGATCGAAGCAGATTACGATGGCACGCACGCAGAAACAAGCACGGTTAGGCACGGTCGCGGAGGCTGCGAAGGAACTGAACACTAGTGTTGACGTCACAACAGCGCGGTTTCCGGTCTCCGCTCGCATCGTCAGCGTCAGCAGCAGCGGGCGGCATTCGACGGGGGGCGGAGCTACAGCACCATTTTAACCGACGATTACGTCGCTCCTAATTGGAAAAAAACCCCCCATATTTTACCTACATGGTTTATGAGGTTCCCGCATCCGTATATGAGTGTCTTATTGAATTCGACAGACTCTTCAGCTTCCCTTTAAGCAGAGCGCGTTCGAGGTTCATGCACACCTGCACAGGTGTACTTCAATACACGGTCTGATAGAGCATTACGCAGAATATGTGCATTTTGCTGCCCTCGGCACCATGCTGCGGCCAGCCGACGCTTCAACCTGGAAGATGGGAAAGAAACGGCTGCTTTGACTAATTAAGGAACGAATCCTCCCTTCCGCAGGCGTATCTTATCTGTGCGCGCGAGAAGCGCAGGGAAGTGAAGGTTAGCGGATGCGCTGCAAGAATGAGCAAGGCTCAACAGAACGTACGCTCGAGAACAGATCAAACGGCTGTTCCTTGGTCGCACGTAGGCCGGTTCTACGCGCGTACTGTTCTGTACCGTGCGCCGGCTATCGCAAAACTTTGGTTCCGTGAAACTTCACTTACCGTGGGAAGAAGGCACCTCAGGCCGCAGCGAATGAATCTAAACGCGGAGTCAGAAATGACATTCTGCCTACTCGCCGGTGCGCTGTCGTAGTGATGCGCGGCCACCCGAAGTTTGTTCAATAAAGTACAACGATTCGTCAAGCGAGAATGTGTTTGTGCTCATAAACTCCAAATGAATCCCAAATGGGTGGGTGTGTCGCACGTGCATCCAGTGCGTTGTTGCAGTGCAATGAGAATGCGTACATTTTTTTCGTATCGCCAGACGTCTATAGCTTGCAAGACCGTCTGAGAGCCCCAGGAAGCCCAAGCAGAGAAAAACAAGTAGAAGGCAGCGATAAAAGTGACTTAAAAAAAAACACGCAAGAACTGGGCAGCGGCCGATACCTGCGGTTGATGAGAACAGTTCAGTTGGCTGGCCTTATAAGGCATGTTTATTTTCATAAAAGCCGGTAAAAGCAGCCGATTCGACCTCACGGCCCAATTTGCGAAGTTCATTATGGGCTTCTTTCAGCATGACTTCGGCAACGGTAATGCAATGCGACATCGCGATTGTTTAGTATTGCTGCGGAGCACGCGCGTCCGAGCAGCCCGGTTGCGCAGCGCTGGATAAAGGGGGGGGGGCTAAGGGGGCTACAGCCCAGGACCTCACCTCGGACAGTAGGAGAAGGGGGCCCATTTATTATAACCTACTTAGTATATGGAACCATGGGCAACGGAACTTCGAGCGCCATGTATGAAGCGAGAAAACAAGAACGAGCGGACGGGGCCCCCCGCCTAATGTAACAGCATGCCTTTAGCCTGATCATTTGGGGAGACCTTGTCGAGCTGCAAAAACAGGAATCCCCCGCTACCCCGGCGGGACCCTCTTTCTTACGAAGCGAGGTGCGTTTGCTTGGAAGAGTTTTCTTGGTTTCCTGTTAGTCCGTCTGTCCGGTGCTGTCTGGAGAGGAGGGGCAAGGGGGAAACACCTAAAACATGTAATGTGGGATGAGGACCTAAATCTCCTTTGCCCCTCGTCACCACCACGCTACCCTCCACCTCTCAAATAGTTCCGCCGCTGTCCTCATAGAAAGGATGTGCTGCAGTACCCAACAGTGCCTCCCATTCGACTTTTCTTTACCGTGATGATAATTTGGGCTGGGGAGGATGAGCCCGATAGCAGATGATGATGAGTCTGATGGCATAGTCTAGGCAGCTAGGAAAGGAAAGAAGACGTCACACGTGCTTTCGTCAGCTTGCCGTGGGGCATGGAATGTTCACTGTTTGGGCTAGGGTTGTGGAAGAGTGAAGGGGGAAGTTGGAGAGCTGGACACAAAGGCCTGTCTGTCTCCAGGGCCCATTCCTGCCTAGTGGCTGCGCACCCTCGCGCGCGCTCGGCGGACAAAGTAGGTCAGACTGGCTACCGAACTTTCCAGAAAGAAGTAGAAAAAGATGACTCAGAGGCGACGGAGGGCGCCTAACTTCGCCCGCGCTAGGAGTCGCCCTCTCCCCTTCGTTCTCGCTCTCGGCGTCGACGGGGCGAAAGAAAAATCGAGAACCTCCCAGAACAGACGATTGCTCCCAGCCAATAGGAAGACGAGACCGGAACGGGAGGAGTGAGTTTGTACGGAGAAGGAGGGAATTTGTACCAGGAACTCTATGCGTATGTGAACGCCTGCTTTGGCGCTAGTAACAGACAGACGCGGCGCGCGTCTATAAAAGGAAGTTGATCGCGGGCTGCGATTCAGCCCCGAGCCGCCGGTTAAGCTTGCATAAGCCCGCCTGCTGAGGAGCTCCCGGGGGACGCACCACTCTCGGCCAGCCACGGACCGTCCAGGCAGCGTGCGCCAGTCATCGCGACGGCCACCGTTGGACACCTGCGGTCGCGTCGGACTGACGAAGTGCCCGGTGAACAATTAGCATCCATTCATGCGAAAATGCTCGGCCGGAAGCATCAAAGTGGTGCGCCTAAACGAAAGGCGAAGTTAGAAAGAGAAGAGCGTGAAAAGAAACCAAATATGACAAAGTACCTACTGAATGCAGCTTCCGCGGAGCTGTATGATCGCTCTACCCAGAGTCCGTGTCAAACTTCCAATAGTACTGACTGTGCTTCTGTGGAGGACTTGCCAACTCCATCACCACGGTTTCCTGGCAGGAAGCAAGGTTTGACTCATCTTGGTTGTCTGGATCCTGTGAAAACGGTGCCAACCGCGGTCATTCATATTTCTGAGCAACCGGCGCTAACCGAACCCTGTCCTGTTCCTGAGTCAGCAACGTCGATGCTACTCGGCTGGGCCCCTGCCACAGAGCTCCAGCTGTCCGGCCCGCCACGCCCGATTTCTACTACTGCTGATCATCAGGTGCCAAACCTCTCCGATCAGCCTCCTTCTACTGACGAGCGCCAGGAAACAACACTCCAAGAACCGACTCACTTGTTTCCTGTTAGTTTGGCTTCAAATAATCATGTTCTCACTCACAAAGTGTGCCTCGAGAGGACGAATGAGACGGCTTCTCGTTGCGGCTACAGAGAAGTACAGACACCTCCGCAGCAAGAGGTACGTTGCGAGATTCTCCGAAGTGACCCTGCTAAGTGGCCGGACGTTATTACTGACAGCTTTCGGAGTGTATGCCTTGAGAAAGGGCCATTGTATTTTCAAAATCGGGCAGAAAATTTTCCGCCTTCCGAAAGGCAAAACAAAACTCAGAAACACTATATGTGACCTCTTCTTCTCGTGCGAAAGGCTGTAAATGGGGAGGCGTACGAGCGACACTGGTTAATGTACTCGGAGTCCAAAGGTTCCGTTTATTGTTTCATGTGCAAACAATTTTCGATTTCAAGCAACCCCAGTGCTTTCACCACGCACGGCTTTTCTGATTGGAAAAGAGCAGAAGAAAAGGTTTGCGCGTATGAAAGTAGCGTCGAGCACCGGAACTACGTGGCAGAATGGCTCGCCCGCTCTAACTCGAGCAGCACTATTGACAAGGAGCTGGTTAAGCATCTTGTCACGGAGACCGCTTACTGGACCGAGGTGTTGAAGAGCGTAGTCGTTGTAGTTAAGCTTCTAGCTGATCGCAACCTAGTGTTTAGGGCAGTGAGAAGATTTTTGGTTCACCGAGAAATGGCAGTTATATGGGAGTGCTTCAGGTCATTGCCAAGTTTGACCCCTTTCTAGAGGAGCACATCGAACGCTACGGGAACAAAGGAAAATGTCACCCATCGTATCTGTCAAAAACCATTTGTGGTGAATTTATCGAGCATATGGCAAAGGCTGTGAAGGAACGTCTCGTCGACGAAGTGAAACGCGCAAAATACTTCTCTTTGATTGTTCATTAGACTCCAGACCTTACTCACGTTGATCAGCTGTCAGTTGTATTACGATACTATTTAAATGGGAAAGTGTACAAACGCTTTCTTGGATTTGTTCCAATTGAATCGCATGCCGGCTTGTATGTTTTCGATACCGTGATGTCCCTCTTGACGACCAATGACATCTCAATTGATGATTGTAGGGGCCAAGCTTATGATAATGCGAGTAATATGTCAGGAAAATACAAAGGACTGCAAGCTCAAATCAAACACCTGAACTAATTGGCAGTCTACATCCCGTGTGCTGGTCATTCACTGAACTTAGTTGGCGCGTGTAGCGTTGACAGTTGCCTTGAGGCGGTCAAATTTTTCACTGTATTTCAGAGACTGTATGTGTTCTTTGCTGCCTCACCTAAGCGATGGAGGTATCTTTTGGACAGCATGGGCGGAACTGGCCAGCAGCTTGTTTTGAAAAGTCTCTCTGAGACCAGATGGTCAAGACACGCTGAATCATGTAAGGCCATTCTGAAAAATTTTAATGCAGTCTTGTGTTGCCTTGAAGCTATATCAAAGAACGAGGAAGAAAACGGTGACACTAGGAACGAAGCGCACTCTCTCTTCAAGAAAATGACAAAACTAGAGTGTGCATTCACGGCGATTTTCTGGAGTGAAATCTTGGAGCGCTTTGACAAAACGAGAGTAGCACTTCAGAAACCAGGCCTAGACATTTCAACTGCTGCAGACCTGCTGAGCTCTCTAGAAGGCTTTGTTAATTCTATGCGACCTCTCTTTGATACCTTCGAAGAGAGAGCACGTGCGCTAACTACCAATCGATGTTATCAGGACGAGGGCAAACGCATCGTTTTGAGTAAGCACCCAGAGTGAAAAAGCGATAGCGCGCTACAAGGTAGAAAAACGTTTATCGTAGAGACCTACAATGTTGTACTTGACAGTATGGGCTCCGCTTTGCGAGTGGGAAAGGTTGCTTACACTGAACTCTGCGAAAGGTTCGGATTCTTAAAATTGCTGACAGAAGTTGGGAGCGAGGCCTCTCTGGTGCAGCAGGCTGAGAAGTTGGTGAAAACCTACAAAAATGATTTTGAGCCAGCATTTTCCGGTGAAATCGTTCAGTTTGCGAACTTCCTGCACAACTCTGTGTGCCAGGACACGAGTCCCCTGGAAATAATGAAGTAGCCTCACGAAAGAAAGCTTATTGATGTGTTTCCGACCCTTTCTATTGCTTTGCGAATGTACTTAGCATACCCGTGGCAAAGTGTGAGACCGAACGATCGTTTTCCAAGTTGTCGCTGATAAAAAATCGCCTTCGTTCGAGCCTCCTTGATGAGAAGGTGAACTCGCTTGCTATCATGTCCATTGAAAGTGACCTCCTCCGCGATCTATCCTTCGAACAGACTGTATCTGATTTCGCCCAAGCGAAGATGCGGAAGATGCCATTTTAAAAGAGGACTGTTGCGCTATACATGAATAGTTCCAGTAAGTTCGTTGAGTCGCCTCCCAGCCTCCACGTTGCCAATGAAACGCTGAGCAGTGTAATTCAAGATATGCAAATCTTCGTTGTTCCTCTTTTATTTTTTCTTCTTGTGATATTTAGTGGCCTTATAAACAACTGTATTTTTGTTGTTTTTGATAGTGCCACGCTTATTTGGTCAAATAATGTTTTGTAATTACAGTTGGTAATTTTCATCGGTA
This sequence comes from Dermacentor variabilis, assembly GCF_050947875.1. Lineage (NCBI taxonomy): Eukaryota > Metazoa > Arthropoda > Arachnida > Ixodida > Ixodidae > Dermacentor > Dermacentor variabilis. The sequence goes on from NW_027460280.1 coordinate 19,312,034, forward strand.
TTCTAGTGCATTTTTATGGTGTTTGTATTGTCTTAAGTATTGTATATATCTATTGCATATTTATAGAGTAACGTGTTTAACGATTACTGCAATCTGATGCTTGAATTTTAATAAAGAATGTTTTGGATACAACCACGCGTCTCCTCACGGGATTAAACTTAGTGATGCAAACAAAGCCTAACTTCAGAAGGATCGACATCTGAGCTGTGTTGTCTTTTCTACGTTCTTGTTCGTCTTGAGTGCACTAACTTTTCCTTAAAGCCTAGCTTTTGCTGAAAACAGAATGCAGACTAATCACAAATTGAACATATGTGTTGGTGTTTACAACAGCACGCGTTTCAAGCAAGTTTTGTTGTTTTCCTCATAATAATAACAATAATATAATCCCGTTGATCGCACTTCGTGCTTTTTAATTTGGTGGAATTAAAATGAAACATGGCATATTTCCAGTGCGTAGCAGGCGACAGGGGGGGGGGGTCAGTATAGGGAAAGGAGGCCTGAATGCGCATTAGCCCAAGGGCCCCATTTTTCTTAATTCTTCTTGCGCGCAGCGCGGCGTGGTTTCGCGTGGAATGTAAACAGGAGGGGAGAGCTGGCCCGATAGGCGGAGCAACGCCATGAGCAACGCCAACTTCCGTTTTCACTTAGCTTCACAAAGAGTGACGTCAGGGCCCCTCCTGAGTTTCCTTCCTCCAGAGTACGAACCGAAGTCTGCCAAGGTGTCTAACCAGGAGTGAGCGCGCGCTGGCAGACGGGCGCGTGGTCCGACCGTACAAACTGCGATGCGTGAAAGCTCGCTTCTGCGCGCCTTTCGTTTGTCGTGCCTCGCGAAAAATGGCGGTTTGAACCCACAAGACGCACGCAAGCGGGCGCACACTTAGTTCACTATTTTCGCCTTGGCAGACATCGTTTCGTACTTTTGTGAGGCCGTCATAGCAGCAATATTCGTCTGGAGAAGATATCTGTGCCCTCCGCCGCGCTTCGATCAGTCCCACACCCTGCGCTCACGCGTGGGCTCGCGGGCGCATAGAGTTAGTATAACCAGCTCTAGAGGAAAAGCTGACCCGAAATAGTGGGAACCGCTGGGGCACCGCCCTGTTGCTACTGGCCAATGTGGCCAGCGCAGTTACTACTGAAAGAGCTGAAAACAAGTACAGGTTACCTTATGCTTTGTCATTTAAGACCGCATACCTGATGACTTTATGAAGGTGATGCGCTAATAATAAGTTTACAGCAGGTGCTTGCTAAGTGCGTCACTTATGTAAACCACGATGTTCGCATTCATGCAATAAAGGACGACGCGAATTTCGGTGTCGAATCTCTGTTTTTTGGATGCGTAGTGCTTTCGTACAGTTTAGGTTTGACATGCGATCGCGCGTTAACATCGGACGCTATGGCACATTCGTGCCTTTTGTGCCACCCAATTTCCTAAGTGCTCTGGAATATACCGCCAAATGTAAGTAAACGAATGTAACTTCTTGTCCAGAACATCACACGAGTAGACAGCTCCTGTGATGCATCACAATTGTTTACGAAGCGTCACAGTAGAGAATTTTTTTACATGCGGAGCGGTGTTTTTATTTGCAGATTTCCCTTCAGTAGGAAATTGCTGGACAGGCGGGCCAGCGCACCGGTATTGTAATGGCCAATCCACAAGCAAGTCATAGAATCTGTTTAATTGTTGCACTTTGAACAATCATGCTTCTACAAAGGCCACAGCAGAAAAACAGCCCGATGCCGAGTATTTCTGTGCCACGAAGCAATAAAGAGGCGAGTGCCTCATACGGACGAAATCGAGTGCATGAACCCACGTATTAATAGCGTAGGCGTTTTATTAACTGTGCAATATTTTCAACACTTCCTTTCATGCCATTTCATGTGGCATATCTTTTCTGGTCACAAATGTGTGCAGCGAATCTATTTGCATGATCGGCTCCGGGCCTGTGTGGCGTTTCACTTGCACCTGATGCTGAGTCTTTTACATGTACCCATAAACTGCAGATATGCATATCAGATTCAAAATTCAATTATTTTAGACAACAGACACGTATATGCAATACTGACATAATCTCATATACCACTAAGCAGCTGGGATACATTTTTTTTAGTATACTCGCAGGTAAAATAAGTAGATCATGTGGACAGCTCCAGCTCATTTTCCTTAAATCAATGTGTACAAGAGGTATGCAAAAATAACTTTTTTCTCGCGCATCGATTATTTTGCTGTATAAGCAAGAGAACCCACCGCGTTAGTGTGACATATGTTGTACATCACACTAATATGTGCTTTAATTTACCAAGTAAGATGAGTTATCTTTGTGGCTCATTCAGTAAAATCACACCGCAAGCTGCATTCATCAATCTTCTATTGGATTTCGGAAATGCTTAATGAAGCATGTTCCCCTGTTATGCAGATATGCAATGGCAAGCCCTTCTGTGTGTTCCAAAGGTAAAATTTAAGCTCTAAATTAAAGAAGACTTTTCTAGTCAGAAACAACAAGCAAAATGGTGAATGCATAGTATCAGAAGCGCAAGGTACAGAAATTATGAGAAGTGTCGAATGATGTTAAGGAAAGAATGGTATTTGAAAATACAAGACTCTTTACTGGAGGTCAAGCAAGTCAATATAGGTAGAATACTCTGCAAAATTATGCGAGGGATGGGTTGGCAAACAATGGGTCAGGTCAACAATTTTCATTACAGAAGTCACTTTAGCATCATGAGACTGCTGCTTGATAAATTCAGAAACAAACCAAAAACAAGACACGCAAAAAAAAAACAATTTAATGATGCTCTCTCCACATTGAGATAAATAAGAAGAAATGGATCACATCTAATGTGGACATATCAGACGCCTTGCGAAACACTAAAGGAACAATTCAGTTTCGAGCTATGGCACTTGCCGCATAGATCTGAGGGGCCTTGCACCAATAGTGATAGGTACCACGGCATTTAGTAAGTGAAAGCGTTCATGCAGACAAGGATGATTCTTTATATTTTTGGCTACCACTTCAAGTGCCTCCACCAAGTGTTACAATGCAGCACGCAGTCATACTAAGGATCTCACAGCAACACCTGCAGGTAAAAAGCAAAAGCAGTCAAAGTGCCGGTGTATTCTGGACACTATGTTTGAAATCTTTTAGGCAACAAGAGTGCAAGAAGTAGACCTAAGAACTGCATTTACTTTCATAATTACCTATTTGAATGGCCTTTTCTTTTTGCTTAGACAATGCCTACACCTCGCCACAGCAGCTGCCTCATGCAGTCTCCGCAAGCCAAGAGGCCGTGGAGGCAAATGCAGGTAAGAGGCAAGAAGCAATGGCAGTGGTATTGGCAATCATCGAATATCGTTATTTTTCTTACGTTCAGGCAGCCAGCACACCCCGAACAGTCACCTTGACTGCAGGTGTGTCACCCTAGTCGCCAAGGAAGTATTTGAGGGAAAGCGAGAGGCAATGTAAACAGCCACTTCTCCATGTAAACGATGCTCTTTCTCTCGTATGACTCCTACGCCTCGCCACGCCAGCTCATCTGTGCAGACTCCACCAGCAAAGATGCCGCGGAGGCATGTGCAGGCCAGAGGCAAGAAGCAGTGGCACTGGTGTCTACATTCACCCAATTTCTTTGTTTTTCTTACACTGAGGCAGCCAGCACACCTCGAACAGCCACCTTGACTGCGGGTGTGTCAGCTGATTCCTGTTGTACATATGCTCATAATAAAGTTCAGTAAACTTGAACATGATAATAAACTTGAAGGCAAATGGGACATTGATGCATTGCTTTTTTGAACATTGAGTGTACACATACAATATACGTTATACTTTGCAGTGCTGCAGAGCGTATTTTGAAGCTTCCCTTTATAATTTGCACCTTTAGTTACGTATCTGTTGTGTAGTCCTCAATGCAGTTCATGTTGTACCAGCTGCTTTGTCTGTGTATTGCACATTGTATTAAGCTTGTGATATCCACTTGTGCAAAAGGCCTATACTTCTCTCACATATACATAATAAGGCTCTATGTAGTTCTCAGTTCTCAAGTAAACAATCCGAACGTGGAATTGTGTTTACTACAGTAATTCCTGACAGTTATTGACAAGTTGACAACTTGAACTGGTCAATCCGTCATGAGAAGGAATTGTATGTATACATGTAGAAAAAAAAGGGGGTATGTGTGTGTGTTTGTAGCGGGGGGGGGGTATAATCAGGGCGGTACGAAAAAACGTACCAACACCGTCCTCTAGACCAATTCCGTTAAAGTACCGTAACAAAGTGTATTATGTATATAACGTTCATACAACTAACTCTGATGTTACTACACACGCCAGGCGACACGAGCTACATTTGCCATTACTCGCATTTGCGAGTGCACCGGATGCCCTCCATATTATTCTGGCTGATGTTGCTCACTGCACCGAGGCAAAAGAACGATCATGGGCGCAGGTGCCTTTAAAGGATCTGGACCTTAGGAGGCACCGCTGCGCGTGCCAGGGGAACTGTCCGTGCGAACACTTCCTGGCACACATCTGCCTCGGCGGCCCCAATCTACGTACCGTTCTGCTTCGAGCTTCGATCTCCCCACTGTCCCTTAGGTGTCCTGGAGTTCCTGCGCCGCCGGCTTTATTATAATCTCAGGTGCTCTCCTGAGACTTCCATTTGTCGGTTACATGTGCCCTACAGCTGGATCAGTACTTGTAATAAAAGAAACCCCGATCTATCGTTGCGATGATAGATCACTACAGCGGCTTCTGCAACATACCCCGCCCGTGTGAAGAGAATTACGGAACGCCAACGAGGAATCTGACCACAGCTTCGAGCTCCTAACTGGTAACCTCGTCGAGTGACACTCCTGCCACAGGCGTGACCGCTGAAAACCGCATACCGCCGGAAACTTCAACATGGTCATCCTTCGGTGGCATAACTGCCACCTGCATGGCCAAGATCGACCACACCCGCACCATCCCGCAACATAGAATAAAGAGCCCAAATACACGGCTGCACGCATACCACATCACCACACTACAAGCGAGACGCCATGTTGCTACCCTGCTATGGTTGTCAGATTAAACTGACTACTGTCACCAAGTCTAGCAAGCGTCTGAGGAGCTGGCAACCTCAGCGCGTAGCAACATGGCGGCGCTCTTACGGTTCCCGATTTCAATGCATGGCATATTGGTAGCTTGTCCTCTAGGGTCAGTATAGTAACTCTATGCACGGGCGCGAGCTATCGCGCGCCGGCAAGCGTATACGCCTCGTGCACCGCCTATAGAGGCACCACTGATAGCCACCTAGCGGGCGCTTCCAACAGTACGCGCGGGAGCAGTAGTAGGCAACAACATTTGCAGCAAGGATGGCTGAAGTTCGCGGCTACGATTTCTCCTTTGTTCTGGCGCCAGACTGCTTCTTCTGTGGTGAAAGCTGTAGGGAAGACGCTGACCTCTTTGGGAGCGGGTATGAACACGACGTTACCGGTGTTTGGGACAACATGGTCCACATACGTACCAGGTGCGTCCCACAGACAAACGCCGTGAACCCTATTTACATGAAGTGGAGCTCATGATAACAGGCCGACAAATTTTGTGGAGTAATGCGATCTGTCGATCGTTTTTTTAATTTTCTACCCTTGCCATAATACTGCTTCTGTACCTCAATAATAAGTACCTGTCTTTAGTGCAGACTTATATCAAACAAATCCGCACGGTGCGATGTCTGCATATGCCGTTGTGATTTTTCTGCCGATGAATACATGTGACAGCGCCGAATAAGTGCAGTCGAAGTCGCTCAAGAAGAGTAATTGCGAATTTATTGATGGGAACGCGTACACTAGTCAACGAAGTCACCAAACGCACAGGTTAATAAAAGGGCGTGTTAGTGCTGTACCGCCGATGCAATTCTGCTGCATACACCGATGAACTGCCGTTCCCGCTGCAGTTATTGCAATTTTAAATTCCCCAAGGGAGCTGCTTGGAAACGTACAAAGCTAAAGTCTGACTAACTTTTCAGTACTTTTTTATTTTACTAGAGAGAGGTGCCACATGATATATTTGAAGGCAGAGCAGCGCCAGTCAAAGTAGATGAGCGTGGGCGGCAAAGCAGGGTTTAGTCCTCTGCAGCGTAAGCATAATAAGAAAGAATGAAGTTGAGTACAAAATTCATGCAAGAAGAGACTAAGTTGTGAAACAAACAAGTCACTCGGCGTGTTAAGTCTGCTTAACGTTGGCTCAGGCAGCATCGAGGTGTGATGACTTCCCAAACGTGACGCGAACTTTTCTGCGATAAATGGAACAACAATACCATATGCAGCAACTGTTAGCCGATTCTTGCCCTGAACTACTTATTTTCTAAACACATTTCCCAAAACACACAATATCTAAGATGCCCTCTGGCGAAAAGAATAAAGCTGTTAAAGACGCACTTCCTTGGTACCATTCCGATAATTCACAGCATGATTTATACCCCTTACAAACGAGGCAGGGTGAAAACCTCGCAGCTCAAAAGAATCAAGAAGAGTTATGCATGGAGCAATAATCAACAGTTAAACATTTGCGAATCCACGCATAACATAGATGTAAAAATATGCAGTTCGCGAGAGCTGCTGCGAGGATTTACCTGGCCACATAAAACCAACAATTTCAGTTCTTGCAAACTTCAGTAGCTTTAACATACAACAGTCGTGCTCCCTAGCTAGCGCTACGCGGTAACGAAACGGTAAACAATATAAGCGCCAAACGGCGTTCCGAACATTAGCGAAATACCTTTAAACCGCATGCTGCACTGCAGACGAACTTCGCCACTTACGCGTCTAACTATAGTCGAGCGAAGAGAAAACACCGATGAGACAAAGGAAAGGATGAGAGCAAGAAATTTCCCGCCGAAGCGACGATCTATTTTTGCTACCGTTGCTCCCGCTGATGAGGCTTTGCGGGGAATGATTAGAACCGTATCGCCGGCACGTTTTCACCGGTATTTGAGCCCCCCACCCTGCAAAAATTATTCTTCGGCATTCCTTGAAGCTTTGGCCACCCCACACATGCGAAGGGTGTTGGCTACTTTGCTCTGAAAACGTGAAGAAGACAGAGAAGCACTATCAACGACACAACAAACTACGGCGCGCAGCTGGCTCCTCTCCCGTGTATTCTGCGCAAGACCGCCACCAGTGGCGCGTCCATCGGCACGCACTGCGCGTATAGTTTGGCCTTAAGTGTCGCGTGGTTCGATGCTAGTTGAGTGTTCAAAACTAGTGAAATTAGTGAGACCAGACGGCCACGACGCATTAAGCAGGGTGGCCAAATTCCTACGCGGGCGGCCGCGGCCGAACGTGAGAAGACGGTAGTCGGCTCCTTCCGGAAGTACGTAATTACTATCGAAATTCGAAAGTTCACTTTCGCTGCTTCACCTTGTTTATTAAACTGCGTCAATAAATATGCACATGTCACTGATCCAAGCACCCTTCTTAATGGATGTCAGCTATTGGCCAATAGCAGCCGCCTAAGAGAATCTGCTCTATTACGAAATAAAGCGTCCAGAAAAGAGTGAGGAGCAGGCTTGTGTTGAAAAGAGAGCGTTTGAGACAAAGGTGATTTCGAGCTTCGTATGCGAGCTCCACGCGCCGCACATAACTGCAAAATATGGCTCAGATGTTTACAGCAGCGCATGCTCGGTGATATTACTAAACAGCATCGGTGATATTACTAAACATTGGGGCGCACCTACGCTTCCGATCTGTAGTTCTTCGAAATTAAGGTCTCCTATCTTAATGTGTGCCTTTCTGTTAGTAATAAAGTCTCGTATATAACTGTATACTCGCTGGCCTAGGCCTAGCTCATTTATTCTGTTTAGTCTTGTTTCGTGGGTAACACTGTCAAAAGCTTTCTTTAGGTCCAATCCTAGGATAGCTTTGGTGTTCTGACTTGTGTTATCTATAATTTGATGCTTAAGTTGGAGCATTGCATCCTGTGTGGACAAATTTCTCCGGAAGCCGAACATTGTAAGAGGGAGAACGTCGTTATCCTGGAGATAGTTGGTCAGTCTCGTTAGGACAACGGGCTCCATGAGTTTGCCCACACAGGACGTGAGTGAAAGGGGTCTCAGGCTCTCCAACTGTAGCCGCTTGCCTGGTTTAGGTATTAGAATAATCTGGGCCGTTTTCTATTGTTGTGGCATTGTACCGGACTGCAAGCATTCGTTCATATGCTTCGTAAGTTGTTCTAGAGGAGCATGATCGAGATTTCGGCTCGTCTTGTTTGTTATGCCGTCCAGTCCCGGCGCGGATGCAGTGTTGAGCTTTTGTAGAGCTGCTCTGAATTCCGCCTCGCTAATCTCCGTCTAATTATCTGTTTTTGGTGCCTGTGTAATCTGGGTGAATTGTTGGCTTACCCGAGATAAATACCTTGCGGCTATCTCATCGATAAAAGCTGCTTCAGTTTTGTCGTGTAAGATTTTGTTTATGTTTTGTCTGTACGTGGCTCTACTTTCCTCAGGATTCAAAAGGTGCCTGAGGAAGTTCCACATTCGGGACAATCCTAATTGATTATCCATATTGGTGTATGTTGCTTCCCATTGTTGGTGACAGAGCTGTTGGGAGTATGCTTCTATATCTCTGTTAAGCCGGGTGAGCCTGCGTCGGAGCATCCTGTCGTGTCTGAGTTTTCCATCTCCTCAAGAGACCTTCTTTAGCTTCCCAAATATGTAGGAGTTTACTGTCTACCTGTTGCATTTGCGCGTCCTGGGTGATTACTTGTGTGGCTGCGTTAACATCCTGCTTAAGCTGCGTGTTCCAGTCGAGAATGTCTATGATAGTATTATCATTTTTCTTGCGAACTTGTCTGAGTTTATTCCCCTCTACAATTTTGAGTTGTTTGCCCTTAGATTTGCGTGGCCCTGCTTTAACTGTGATTTCGAGGATGTTGTGATCGCTGCCTAGATCCTGTTAGGCGTTAATCCATTTCGCATCCCTAATGTACTTTGTAAAGGTGAGATCTGGCGTAATGTCCACACTAACACTAGACCCCCGCCTCGTAGGTGTTGACGGGTCTGTGATGAGGGTAAGGCACTCTTGTTGTGCGTCTAGCCATAGGTGTCTACCTTTGGGGTTTTCAAATTTGTATCCCCATGCCATGTGTTGAGCATTGAAATCACCCCCCCCCCCCCCCATAACTAAGGCTCTGCCTTTTGTGATAGTGAGAGTCTTGCGGAGAAGTAATCGGAAATTGGGAGGTTTGTTTCTTGGGTTACTATAAACACTCAGGAGAAATAGACTTTGGTTGTTTTTTCGGGTAGGTATTACCTCAATTAATATATTGTCTACATCCACAATGGCTGTATCATGCTGAACGACCGTGTAGGCACGTTTGACTAGAATGCTGACAGCTCTCGTCTCCCCGTCGGCACTACAGAAGAATCTCTACCCAGAAAATTTGGCCTTACAGTGTGGCTCCTGTATCATTATGACATCGGGATGTTCCTTATTAATTGGGTGTTTATGTAAGTGGGATCTTTTTCTACTGTATCCGTGACAATTCCATTGCCAGATAGCATAATGGTCGTGTCAATCCATGGTGGCAGTTACAGCTTTCCGTTCCCCTCCACCGTAGGTGTCGAGTGTTTATTATATGGTTTACTGGTTGTTTTGATGGGGCCGCCTCCACTGGTTCGTGGTCCCCACATCTTCATACGAGATTCAATGTCGGTAAATTTTGTAGCTAGTGTGTTAATTTGTTGTTGTATTTGCGTCATAATAGCCTGTGTAACTTGCTGGGTAATTTGCGTGCCTAGGTCTTTAAAGCGTGTATTTATGATGTCTAGTTTGTTTTCTAGAGTGTCAATTTTGCTTTCGAGTTCATTCTGTCTTTTTTTCAAGAGGTGTAAGGGACTTGGTCTTTTTAACTGTGATGATCTCGTTATCGTCCGTGCCTTCGCGTTTGGCTGGCGTGTTAGCCTCTTCATCAATATCTACCTCTTTTTCCTCAATACTATCTAGTATAATAGCCCGCTCGTTTTCAAGAGTAATGTTTTCTTTCCGCAGTGTACTTATTTCTGCTTCTAGAGCGACAATACGTTGATGATGTTCTAGCATCATTTGTTTCATCTTTGCTAGTTCTTTTTCTAACTCTTTATTTCTAGTGTTAGGTACAGCCTCTGCCTCCGCGCGCACGCTGGAAGCTACGTCAGCCCAGCTCACCTGTGATGGAGGTCCGGTGGTGTAGTCGCTGGTTGTGCCCTTGCTGTTTCCAATGGTCGTTGGTGGCTTGATTGCGTTGCCATTGCGGGGTCGGGACCTTGACCTTGATTGGTTGCCGGAGCGTGATCTGCTTCTGGCTCTTTTGTTCCTGCTGGCTGTACTTGGGCTTCTTTGTTTGTCGCCGTAGCTGTCGTATTCCACTTGTTCCTCTCTCCGGGCACGTTCCTATCTTCGTCTTTTGACGAGGTATGGTATGCGGCACCTTGCTTGGCATCGTTTATCCCCGGCCGGGTGGTCTTTTCCACATAGTTGGCATTCTGCTTTGCATTCGTGGTCTTGCTTTGGATTCTTAGGGCCGCAACTCTGGCAAATTTTGTCGATTGGATTGGGGCATACGTCCGCTCGGTGACCAAGTCTTCCGCCTCATTCGTAACAGATGTCAAATTGTTCCTTGTAAAGTGCGCATCGAACAAGCACAGCTCCATAGTTCACATAGCTAGGGACGTAATATCTACCAAAACGACGATTACGTTGTTTGTAGTGCCCATACGCTTGGCGTAGAGGACGCTGGGGTTGCGTGGAGTGACCAGCTCCCTAACGATGTCTTCCGGGCTTTCATAGGCAGAGATACCTCGGATGACTCCTTTCGAGGTGTTCTCCGGTGCTGCGCGATAGGCGCAGCCTTCATATTCCTTGCTGCCAATGCTCAGACAGGTTATTGCGACGTATTTTCGGGCTCTTTCTTTCGATGGTGTGCTGAGGACTATAATGTTCTGCTTCTGGTTGAGGCAAAGGTTATCCTCTTCATCCGCCGTACGTTCAACATTCGCAGCACGTCGTATGCTGTGGTAGATGCGGCCTACACCATGTTCGGTCACGTTGAGTCCGCCTCTTGGTAGGTATGGAGGCAGAAGCAGAATGAAGGACTCGCAGCGCATCTTTTTTGTTGTGCAGCTTCTGGGCTTCCTTTCAAGCAATGGCCCGGATCATCGAACGCCTCCTGCTGTCCAAATCTATTGTTGCTGCTCGACATCGACACGCCTGGCTATCAACTGCGCCGCCACTGAATCTTCACGAGCGTTAGAGAGCAGAGCGCCCGGCCTTTTTGACGTTATTCCTTGCTCGAACCTCGAGCAACGCAGTCCAACGTCAGCGACATCGTCATGTGCGATAACGGGCAGTTTAAAAGCACGCACCGTTTGCTACCACGCTAGTGGTCACGGAGGGACAAACAGAATGAAGGACTCGCAGCGCATCTTTTTTGTTGTGCAGGTTGGTGATACCTTTCTCCTACCTTGCGAATGTTACAAGACAGACGACCCATTTGCGGTTGTGCTTCCCTGCCCAGAAGCATTGTTGAAAGCATGTTGAAATATTGTTCAAACTTTTCTGTTCTTTGCTGCTTTTGCTTTGTGGCGACATTGAAGAAAATGCGGGGCCTGACCGGGCCATGGCGGAACTAATTCAGATGGTCAGAGAGACAAATGAGCGCTGTATTCAGATCGAATCTAACCAATCCAGTATGTCACAGGCAATGGCGGATATTAAGATTTCCCGCGAGACGGTTTCTGCTATTGTACCTACATCATCGTGCGGTTGTAAACTTTACAAAATAGGGTTAACGATCTTCCACATCTGCAGCAAGGACTATCTAAGACACGTCAGTCGCTAAATTGCGTGGAACAAGAGGCGGCTGAGCTACGAGCCCGCCTTAACGAGGCCAAAGATAGGTACCGACGGGACAACTGGCTGTTTCACGGCATATCGGACAATTCAGATGAGAACGGCCGCCAGTATGAAGAAAAAGTTATCGCTATGGCCCGTGACAGGCTTGACATTCACATGTCAGCTAACGACATAGCCCGTGCACATAGAATAGGCAGATATGTAGCAGGCAAAGATCGGCCACTCATTGTTAAGTTTTCTTGCTTCAAATCAAAAGAACTCTTATTATCTAAGCGGTCTGCCTTGCGGGGTACCGGCATAAGCATTACTCAATATTTCTCCACACCAACTCGCGGTGCTCGTAAAAAACTGGTGGAATTCGGCCTTGGTCTAAAAACGCCTTTCAAACTGCGGTACAAAAGGCTATATGCAAACAAAAAGTGTTACATGTATGATGCTTCCGAGAATTCCGTCTGCGAAACGCCTTCCTTTCACTCCGACACCACTTCGCCAAGTACTGATGCCCTTTCCCACAGGGCAACCCGCTCAGGCCGTACCTACTCTGCCGCTAGCTAGGACAGTGCGTGGGGTGGTGGCTACCCGTCAGCGCTTTCCGTGCTTTCTACAAATATTCGCAGTCTTAAGCCGAAAAGAGACAATCTAAGCGCCCTAATTAATGATACAGATGCAGATATAATATTGCTGACTGAAACTTGGCTATCTGACAAAATCTGAACCCGTGAACTTTTTCAGTGCGAGAAATGATTCACCGTATATCGTCGTGACCGCGCTGAGAGAACGGGTGGCGGTGTCCTCATTGCCGTGAATGAATGCTTTGAATGCACTCTTTTGAACATTCCATGTAATTTAAATATAGTGTGGTGTTGTATAACCATTGGTTTTAGAAAGATGGCTTTTTGCTACCGCCCGCCTAACTCCAACAGTTCTTTTTGCGAGGCAATTCATGATTGCCTTAGCCAGTTTTCAGCCAGATTTTCCGGTACACCAGTTTTTCTTCTAGGTGATTTTAACTCTCCATCAATCCAATGGTCTCATTTATGTCCGCTTGCAGAACCTGCTTCCGCCGAAACTAGTAGCTTCCTAGCCACATGCTTGGATTTCAACTTATCGCAACTAGTCCGCCTTCCTACACGTGTTACTTCTACGACATCATCCTTACTAGATTTGCTACTAACATCACCACCTGAAATTGTATCAACAATAACTCACCTGCCAGGGCTCAGTGATCACGATGTGATACATTTTTCTATCTCTGTACCAAGATTATAATAAAGCTAACTTTGACGCTATCAACACCGATCTTTCTTCCTTCCTCGACAGTTTTGATATATCTTACACCGACGCATCAGTAGAAGAATTGTGGGCATTATTTAAAAGTAAAGCAATGCATCTAATAAACAAATACATTCCCTTTAGAAAGGTTTATCAATCATCTAACGCGCCGTGGTACACCATACACCTTAACCGACTACATAACAAAACAGGCAGACTTTTGCGTGCTGCAAAACAATCGTCAACTACTGACAAGTGATCCGCTTATGCCGTCGCAGCAAAAGTCTACTCCAATGCTTTAAAAGAAACTAAATTTAATTTCTATAACACCACGCTTCCATCGTTACTCAGAACGAATCCGAGACGCTTTTGGAACGTCGTGAAAAGCCGCGATAGTCAAGGTATAACTCTTACTAATGAATTAGGTGAGATAATCCCAAGCTGTTATTGCGCGTCTACACTTAACATCACTTTCACCCACTCATTTTGCCCCACTCACTCTGGCAGCTCTCCACTATTCATAGCACCTAGTTTCTTTCCGATGGAACCGATTTTATTCGACTCATCTGGTATCTGCTCTATTATTAACAATCTAAAAAGATCCTCTTCGTGCGGTATTGATAGCATTACGTCGAAATTCTTGCAGGGTACTACCGAATATAGTTCCATTATATTAAACTTGATTTTTACAAAATATCTGAACAATAGCTGCTTGCCCAGAGACTGGAAAAAAGGCAAGATAATTCCACTTCACAAGTCCGGCGACACCCATAACCCATACAACTACAGAGCTATTTCTTTGACATCAGTACCATGTAAAATATTTGAACACGTAATTTTCTCTCATCTTGTCAACTTTTTGGAATCAAACCGGTTTTTTTCATAACAGTCAACATGGCATCCGTAAGTCCTTCTCATGCGAAAGGCAGTTATTAACATTTTGTAGCGATCTACATACTTTTCTAGACGGCGGCTTTATAGTAGACTATATTTTTAGATTTTGCAAAAGCCTTCGACAGAGTTAACCACCACTTACTCCTACTAAAACTCGGCCAGCTAAATATTGATCCCCTGGTCTTGAACTGGATTCGAGAGTTTCTTTCTAACTGTACACAATATTTAAGCATTTATGATAATGATTCTCCTGAAGTTCCGGTCGGTTCAGGGGTACCTCAAGGCTCTGTTTTAGCACCCTTACGTTTGTTAATTTATATCAATGATCTTCCAAATCAAATTGCAAGTTCCATTTGTCTATTTGCTGACGACTGTGTTATATACCGGAAGATTGAAAGCACTAACGATACTTTCACACTCCAGGATGATCTCAATAACACTCCAGCATAGTGCAAGCTTTGGCTAATGGAACTAAACACTTCTAGATGCAAAACAATAAGAATTTCCCGTAACCAGTCAGCTTGCCCCGCCTACATACTTAACGATACTCCCCTTGACCCAGTACTTTTTTACAAATATCTCGGTGTGCATTTGCTAACAATCTTTCATGGAAAAGACACATCGAATACATCACGTCGAAAGCTAACCGCATGCTTGACTATCTCAGACGTAACTTTTCTTTAGCTCCACCGAAACTAAAAAAAAGAACTCTACGTCACTTATGTCAGACCTAACCTCGAATAGCATGCTCGATATGGGACCCTGGGCATGCTACTCTAACAAATATCCTTGAAAGTGTGCAAAATCGATCGGTCCGTTTCATTCTTAACAATTATCGCCGTACTTCTAGCGTTACTAACATGAAACTTGCTCTTGGCATTCCCCTTCTCTCTTCCCGAAGAAAATTATCTCGTCTCTCCCTCTTTCAGAAAATCTACTATCATAACCACGAGCTCAAGTCCCGGTACGTTACACCAGCATCTCACGTCTCCGCACGTATCGATCATCGCTTCAAAGTTCATGTACCTGCGCAGCGCACAGTTACCTCGTACTCATTCTTGCCGACATGTCTCGAGTGGAACCACCTGCCTGCGTCACTAGTCGCTATCCCAGATACAGACCGCTTTCGCAGAGCACTATCAAACGAATTATAAGCCTACTTCAAAACGGCGTCACTACCGCGCTGTCACCTATTGCTATCGTTTTCTTTCATTGCTATTATTCCGTGTTTTCGTTTTTCTATTCTTGTTACTTGATTTTTAAGTGTTTATTTTTGCTTTGTTACTTTTGTGCTCATTTACCTGTTGTTGCTGTATTTTCTTTGGGGTATAACTGTTCTTCACTTCTCCTTGTATTTATTTGATATGTACTGATATACTAAAGCCCCTCCCCTCTATAACGCTTCTTGTAAGTCCTGAGGGTAATAATAAATAAATAAATAAATAATGATCCTGTATCGTCCACTGGCAAGTGTGGCATGCGGCTTGCGACGATTAATTGTCGAATCTACCGATTGCCCTTTTTCTTGTTCCAAGTAGCTTGGTGAGCTCGATGAAGTGGTATTTTATCACTTCGATGATTTCTTTTAATTTCGAACCAATTGGCCTTGGTCCAATACTATTGGTTGATTATATTCGCCGTCTACGCTTACCATCTCCATGTTTAGCGTTAGTGCTCTGCGAGAGCCGGGTAGAGGGGTTTTCTCCGGCTCCGATCGCGGTGTTAGGCTCAGCACGTCAGCCGCCGTGGCTGGTGATACATAGCGACGGGGATGCTCTCGCTAGGCTTAGGTTTCCCGGTCGGCGTGGCAAACTGTGTGCAATGATTTTTGAAAATGACCCACCTGGTTGATTAGGTGTCCAGGTGATCCTTGGGTCTTCCTGCTTCTCCTGAGATGTGAATTTCGTGGTTCCAATCGAAAAAGCGCTGGCAATCATTCGAAGTTTACGGAGCCGCCGTGAAACTCATCCGCTTTCCGTCGCTTTACATGTGCATGCACAGAAAAAAAAAGAAAGAGAGACGCGCGACTGACTGCGCCAGTAGTGACGTCGTTGCTCTCCGTCGGAGTCGAGCCCGCGCGCAGCAGTTTCTCACGGGATTCTGAATGGGTTGGCCACGCTTCATACGTACTCCTGAGGAGCAGGCAGCTTTCGATCAGCAACGCCATGAGCAGAACAGGGAACGAGCTCGCTTACGCCGTGCCGATGTTGCAGCCTTAGCAAAAGAACAGGCTCGTGCAGCCGAGCGCAAGCAGCAACTGCGTAACGAGGATCCGGAAGACTACCAAGCCGTCGTTTAATGAACCGTCGGGATTAACCCAGTGATAAAGACCAAGGCCGCACGTTTCAGCTTCGCTGGTTAACCATCTGTACGGAGTGCGTGGGCGGTGATATTTTTTCTTGTCAGCCTCGCCAGGGTAGAAAACGTCGATTCCCGGGTGTTAAGGTTTTGTGTGTATCGAGGTTTTGTGTCGAAGGTCCAAAACGTTAAAAATTGCCTGTGGCAGATGGCACAATTCTAACACTATAACACGTCGGTCCAGAGTGCGCGCCCATTGGTGGATGTTCGTGTGCATCCGCCTCGGAGGGGTAAACGCCCCCTTTTTTCTAAAGTTGTATCCGACTAAAGGTCTAAATGACTAAAATGCTAAGATGGTCTAAGATGCTTCAGTAAATAATTAGCATAATAAGGCTTATTAACTGTTTAACTTGGTCTGCAGTAATAAATAAATAAAAAATACATTAATAATAATAATAATAATAATAATAATAATAATAATAATAATAATAATAATGATAATGATAATAATAATTAAATACTTGCGGCGCTTATTAAAGCTACGAATTATAGCCAGTGAGTTAGCAAGGCGTACCCACTCAGAACGAATTCTCAGTACTGCACCACTTTCAAGATATTAATCAAGAGTATTATCAAGAGTATTAATCAAGAGTATGTCTGAGGTGTTTGACAGTTTACGTTGAGCAAGGCATTTCCCGTTAAAAACATGTGCAACATCGTCGTGCGGTCTATACGTGCAAATAAACAACACGTGTTCGTCGGAAACACGAAAGAACGCTTCGCCTAAAAAATTCACGCAGCGTGTGGGATCTTAACTTTGTTGCAATAGCAATTATATGGACACTGCATGCGCATTTTCCCTGTCGCTGTTGCCGTGATGTTCCGCATAAATTACAAGGGCGATAACACCGTGGCCGCGCGTCGTATGCTGTATGTGCGAGGGAAGCCGATGACCGC
This sequence comes from Dermacentor variabilis, assembly GCF_050947875.1. Lineage (NCBI taxonomy): Eukaryota > Metazoa > Arthropoda > Arachnida > Ixodida > Ixodidae > Dermacentor > Dermacentor variabilis. Next base: position 19,329,317 of record NW_027460280.1, read on the forward strand.
GGCTTAATCTGGCGCGCGCGAAGGAGATTGCGGAGAGCAAATGCGCCGCCTTCCGTCGCGCGAAAGGCCAGAGGGGGGCGAGGGGAGAGAAAGAGCGGGGGCAGCGTTGTGCTCCGGCAGGAAGTGCGCATTTCGCGACTGGCCGCAAGGTGAGTTGTCGATCATAGGGAGCCAGCGCGCGAGGTTTCGTTTTTTTTTTTTGTAAAAGGCATCAACAAAGAGAGGGAAGCGCAAAGGCATCGGCAGAAGCTCTTGAAACTGCGTCACTGCCACTAGATCTATCTTCTTCATGTATGTGTGCATTATCTCATCTAGGGCTGTCTTATATGCCCGCGTTTGACTGTTGTTACGCGAGAATAAAATATTTGTTACGCTTAAATGAAAGATCTCTTTCCCATTTTCGTTCACTTATATAAGACATAAAAAGAAATCTGCATGAGAATAAAATATTTGTTACGCTTAAATGAAAGATCTCTTTCCCATTTTCGTTCACTTATATAAGACATAAAAAGAAATCTGCATGTGTTTACCAGGTGTTAAAAAATGTATAGTACACAGAACACCGCGTGCAGTCCATTTTAAAGGCAGATTTTTTTACTTATTATACTATGCTCGTGGCCCAATGAGCATTATGAGGAGATGGGTACATGCTTTACAAACAATCAAAAACATTCAAACCTATGAGGACAACAATAAGATAATAGGCAGAAATAGCAGCAAATAAAACAAAACGAAAGGACAGCGAAATTCAAGTCATTTCAAAAGATGATCAGTTACAGCGGTTTTCAATGATTATGCATTAATATAACATCAATAGAACAGTAACGCAACCTTAGAATTCTTTTACTTTATTAGAATGAAAATTGTAACCTACAACTTACCCTTAAAAAAATTACGCTGCCATCATGGCTAGAATAAAAAAACAAGTGTCCTTAGCTATCGCCGAAGAGACACGAAGGCGAACGCCTCGTAAAGCCTACTGTTTTCACCTTAATGCACCCTAATCCTCCTTCATCCACCCTAATCCTCCTTAATTAATACACCTTAATCCCTCTAATTCAACCTAATCCCCCTTAATCCAATCACTATAATCAATAATTAAATTTGCTAATCATTTAGCATCTCGTTTACACGGCTGGACATGCTTTGGTTAGTTTCTAGCCTTCCTTGGATCGTGTGATATGCTCTGTACCTCGCAACACGGCCTTAGAACATGGAGATCGAAGGCATTTGCTTTAAAAATTACGTTTTCTCTTCGCCAGCATAGAAACACATCAAGCTCCCCGCTCGAAGCCGAGCTGAGATAGCACACGCATTTCACGCAAGCGACAAGCGCTAGAGAAGTCTGTTGTAATCAAAACAAAGCCTGATTTATAAATCAGCTGCCCACATTTGAACTGCGCCGCTAGCTTAATAAAAACATAAAGCCCAGCAGCCCGCTTGCCAATGCTTTGGAACACGGCGGGCTACGAAGACCGGATGATGCCGCGGCACCCACCTCCACTGCAGCGCTCCCAGCGGCAGCTGCCGGCATTCATTGCATCCGGTGCCACCCGGGAGGCCGCGGACGGCACACTAGCCAGTATATACTAGGCACTATCCTTACTTGTACGGAGGAAAGTGGGGAGCGGGGAGGCAGCGCGGGAGGGAAGGGCGGGGGGTCTGTTTCGACTCTGCCAGAAAGTGCGTACTTTGCACGGCCGCGCGCGGTCGCGTGCGCCGTATCTTGAAAAGGATCTGCATACGTATCATACCTTCGTGCGGGCTGTGTTCTAGCTGCTCTTGCGTTGAAGCAATAGACGGCAGGAAGGTCATTTCGCTAACTACTATCCTTAATTATACGGAGGAAAGTGGGGAGCTTTCTTTGCTTCTAGCCTTTCTTCTAGCATAAGAAAGGCTAGAAGCAAAGAAAGAAAATCCTACTTACTTTCACGGAATCCAAGTCCTCTCTAGCAATGAAAACCGGAGTGACTTTAGTGGTGGAAACGTTTTTTCAGGTTAATTTTCCTTCATAATATGTATGGCGACAGCTCGTCCCACAGCGTGCGAAATGTTAATAAATGAACAGGCTATAAACTTGAAATTCGCGCGCAAAAAATCGGGGTATTTTACTGTTTATTAGCCTACTGTCGTGTTTTGAAAATGAATACATTTGGGTGGTTCTGTGAGGCAAGCATTACTGCCGTGCATCGTATACAGCAGGGGTTCTCAACCATGGTGGTGACAAGGAAGCCTACTAAGCTCAATGAACCGACAGGGAACCCCCCTCCCCCTTAATAGATAGGCTAGGCGTAGCGCACAACACATTTGGGGCCAGTGGTAGTGTTGGGCAGGCTATTTTGATGGTGACGTGCAACCCATGGGGTTCAAACTGGGTGCAATTGTTGCAAGTCACGACAAGACAGCATCGCAATCAAGGCATGACGAGAAAGAATGGCAGGTTTCAGTGCTTATCAGACGGGACACTTATTACATTTCATCACAAGAGGTCTTAGGATTAGTGCTGACTCTACTCTCAGCACAGTAAAACATCGGTAATTTGAATTTTGCGGGACCCAAAAAAGAAATGTTCGAATTAGCTGAATGTCGAATTATCAAGGGTATCAAGAAAACAATAAACAATGCTTACTACACCAACACACTGTCATTTGCTGAATGAATCCGCAAATACTGTTTCAAGTTTGCACAAGAGCAGTGCAGAAGCTTCATGTCTAGTCATCTCGCGACTTGTTTCGCAGCGCAGTGGCGGCCGCGTCACCTGAGGCACGCCATTCAATACCACGCGCACATCTCGATCGTTAAGGGCCCCGTGTCGCAGAATATACGGCGTCCGGCGTGAAGCATCGGGCGTCGTTTCGGCAAAAAGATTTTCGAACCACGCATACCTAGGCTCTCCATGTGGAGCAAGGAAGTTACTGAACTAATTAAATTTCTCAAGTTAAAATACATAGAAAAACCGTAAAGTGCGACTTACAACCTACAGACATGATAACGTCGGATTGTAATTTGACTGTGCGAGAAAACAATTATGTTACGCGAAAACTCAAAGAAACCCCTTTTCCAGCGTTTCGTCATCCATAGGCCGGTCACGGCGTCCGCCATTTGCGCGTGCCGGCGCGCGAATATCTCGGAAGCCACAAAGCGGCGCGCCCGTTTCCTTAAAACACTTCCAGATGACGCTCACCTCCGCCGCATCATGGCCCATGCAAGAGGCCACGTTTGTACAGAAAGCCCGCCTTCGTGCACAGCTTTTATTTAGATTGTGTGGTATAGCGCGAAGCAGGGACAAGGGACGGAAGTAAAACGAGGACAAGCGCTTACTGCCAACTGAAATTTTATTGCCTGGTGCAAGGTGTTATATCAATAAAAAACAGAGGGATCCGACATAAATAAATATACATGTAAAAACAATACAGATGAAGAAACCAAGAAGAAAAAACCGAGAAGAAAGGCATTTTGAAGATGCCATCACTGCTCACTGTTCGCGCTGCTCTAAGAATGCTAACTCCCTTCGTGATAAAGCCAGGGTTGGCTTGCTTATGCACAGACATTATTCACGTTGCCATTTGTTGGGCGTGTTGGTAAACTGAAAGCATATTTAGCGCCAGCAAACAAGGGCGGAAGGGAGACGACACCACAACGCGCTAACTTCAACAACTTGATTTTCAGGAAATACACCTATATAACCCATGCACAGTGGCGCCACCTTATCCTAATCTTACCAATCCAAAAAAGCCGTCTCCTTATCTAACAAGTCGACTGAAGGGGCACTAACGCACGTGTCACTATTCCGCCAGATAGCCTGAGCCTGAATAATCTCTCGCGCGTCTTTATCTTTGTGCTTCGCAAGAACTCGGCAGGATCTATACACCGGGAAAAGAAGGAAGACGACGACGGTGCGAGCGGTCGCATGTTGCCTCGGCTCCTGCATTTTTTCGTTTTGTGCCTACCCAATCGCTTCAAGAGCCCGATTTCCTGCCTAGACCTATGTGAGTGTTATGGGCACTTCGTGACAGTTCTTTTAGCAACTCCGACGTCCCTTACGCGAGCCGCAGCCCTTTTTAGGGCCCTCGGCTGACCGTCTCGCTGCTGGGCCTAGCTCCGCCTAGCATGCTCGCAGGAACGGAGCGCGATGGCGCGCGCACCTGGCGCGAGATCCACAATAACCTCTCGAAACAGCGTCAGCATCCTTCGCCACCAGCATACCCCACAGTGGCTCATAGGACTCAATTAGGAGCTAAACCGAAGCCCCCACCGCTGCCGCGCAGCGATTATAAAATCATCCTAAGAGTTCGTGGGGGCCTCAACTGCGCTGGAATCCATGCATGCATCCTCAGACAAGTCATCCTCAAGGCTGCGGGGCTCCCCATCACCGACCGCACCAGTTCTGACCAAATTCGTGTCAACACCATCAACAATACCGTTCTAATCAGCACACCAGACATGGGACGTGCAGATCTCTACCACAACATCCAGAGTCTGCAATTCAATGGTAACCCTTACGAAGTCGCCACCCATGTGGCCGATCCCATCGATACCTGCAGAGGGTGCATTCACTTGCCCCCAGATTACTCAGAAGATGACATCGCCTCAACCCTCCGCAGATGCAACCCAACATTGATTATTGGGGGTGCACGACGCCTGAGCAATACTGAAACCATCATGGTCATATTCCAAGGCAAAATCATCCTTTTCTACGTCAACTACGACCGCTGTTCACTTCAATGCCGCCCCTTCAGGCAGAAGGTAGAAGCCTGCACCCGATGCCGCGGGATTGGTCATCGCCAGGACGTCTGCACAAATTCCACCGACACACTCTGCCCCAAGTGTGGAATGAAAGACGCACCCATGGACCACGAATGTGACCCGATATGTGTTGTGTGCAACGGAAACCATCAAACCGGCTCCTCACTGTGCAAACAAAGGTTCAAACCGCGCCCTACCCGTCCCAGGCATAAACAAGACACTTCACCCACCAATCGAACTCCCAGTCTCGACCGCACTCCCGACTAAGCCGGCGAAGAAGTCGCAGCAAAAGCAAGGACCGTGGGCCTGGCTATGCAACCCAAGACGTCGCCTGGCCAGCTCTATCATCAAGCCCTACTCTCGCCAACTCCTCACGCAACCCACCCCAGGTAAGCTGGGCTAAGGTAGCCTCTTCCAGCTGCTCCTAAAACCAGACTGCTAATAATGAATCCCTCCTTGAAGAAAATACAATTCCAAAAGCCGAAATTAAAAGACTTAAATTAGAACTCCAATCTCGTCACCCCTCTACTTCAACCTCTGAAGCCCGTCTCTCTAACACGACCCTTTCGACTCATCATCCATTAGCCCTACCTGAAACCTCTTCACACCGCCCCATGGACACTAGCCCCTCCAATGAACGGGAACCGCTTCACCCTCCCCCCAGCAAACGTAAAACTCCGAGCACTCCGCGATCAGAGGACACCCTGGACGAGACAATCTTAAATTATAACGACAGGCTAACCGCTTTGGAGACTAAATCCCATAATATACTCACTGCAATTGAAAAAAATCAATACAGATTACACAGCCAGGAATGAAAAGCTCGACAAATTTATTGAATTCGTACAAGCACACATTCAACAAACTACAAGTTGGATAGCTGGAGTCACCGCCAATCATCCTAACATAGTTGCACCTGCTCGATCCGCCTCCCCACCAGCTCCGCTTAACAATGGCCAATAACCCGACCCGCTCCGAGTTTGAAGTGTGGCAGTGGAACTGTAGGGGGTTTCGAAAAAAGAAAGCACAGCTCCAGCAGTTTCTAGCCTCCTCTTCTAATCTCCCAGCTGTCACTGCGCTTCAGGAAACTCACGGACTAATCAGCTTCCCAGGTTATAATGTCTATCAGAATAATAAGGTCTCCCGGCCCGATTCGGCAATTCTTATGCAAAAGCACCTCACTGCCAGTTTCTCCCAATTCGACAGCGTCGATATAGAGCACGATTTTCTAGAAAAAATTCCTCGCAAAAATAATGTACCTGGCCTTTACATTCTCAATATCTATAGTCGTCCACAAGACAAACATCACCGCTTTCACTCCCTTTTCGCTCAAGCTATTGCCGCTGCCACCCACCACCCCCTCCTAATCCTTGGAGATCTCAACGCACCCAACCATTTGTGGGGTCACTCCGTTTCTACTCCTAAGGGCAGAGCCCTATGGATCCACATACAAGACCACAGACTCACATTACACAACGACATCGATGCACCAATCAGGCTAGGCAATAGCATAGCTAAGGACACCTCCCCCGATCTTACGCTTACACACAGAATCCAACACGTCACATAGCACAACTCACAAGTTAGCCTCGGCAGCGACCATTACATCATTACCATCACACTACAATTGAAACACAAACCCTTTGCACCCAAACGCCTCAGCCTTACCAATTGGGACAATTTTCGAGAGGCCTGCCAGATATCAGCTCCCACAAACATTCAAGACATTTCAGAATGGGTTCAGCAACTACATTCAGACGCCCACACGCACACTACCACTCTGCCCCCCGAAACCGCTCTCACTACGGTTGATTCCAAGCTTCTACACATGTGGGAAGCCAAACAGTCCCTTCTCAAACGGTGGAAGAGGCAACGGTTCAACCGAAAACTAAGACTCAGAATTGCCAAATTAGACCTCCAGGTCCAGGAGTACGCCACACAACTGGCCTGCCAGCAGTGGGGCCAGGTATGTGAAAGCATGCATGACAACCTCGATAACAAGCGCACATGACAACTCTTGCGACACTTATTAGACCCTACCACATCGCGCACACACCACAACCATAGCATAAACAAACTGCTACATGCACACAAAAACAATCTCAACGGATTCTTCGACGACCTCCGCCATAAACATCTGCCTCCCGCTCAGAAGTACGACATGCCGAAATATACTGGCGAACCCAACGACCTACTTAGCGCCGCTATCACGGAAGCAGGGGTTCGCCATGCCCTCGCCACCTTGCGCACAATGTCAGCACCAGGCCCCGGCCTTATTAACAAGAAAATACTCCGCAATCTAGACCACAACTCTGTCACAGCCATCACGGCGTACTTCAATCACTGCTTTGACACTGGCACCCTCCCTAGTTCGTGGAAAGATGCCAGGGTAATTTCTATCCCAAAGCCAAACAAACCACTGAACACTTATAATCTTAGGCTTGTATCACTAACCTCTTGTCTAGGTAAAACCCTCGAACACGTCATCCTCAACCGACTCAGTAAATACATGGAGGACAACAATCTTTATCCATCAGAAATAGTAGGTTTTCGAAAATCTCTCTTATGCCAAGATATCATGCTTCGAATGAAGCATGACATCATTACACCCAATAGCAGTCTAGATACGCAAGCAATTCTCAGTCTGGACCTCCACGGAGCCTTCAATAACGTTTCACATTCCGCCATCCTCCGAGAGCTTAATCTCATTGGGGTTGGCGGAAAGACATATGACTACATATGTACCTTCTTATCCAACCGTACCGCAACGATACACATAGGCACAGAGTAATCCATTTCATACGCTTTAGATAGCTACGGCACGCCCCAAGGCTGAGTGCTGTCCCCTTTTCTTTTTAATCTTTCTATGATGCCGATGGCGCAAGCATCGCGGTCTATTTCCGATCTCATGTTTTCACTCTACGCCGATGACATCACTCTTTGGACGACTGGCGGCTCCGATGGAGAGATTCAAGACACTCTACAGGCCGCAGCAGACGCCGTCGTGGCTCATGCCGGGGCTATGAATCCCACATGCTCCCTCAAAAATCCGAGCTACTTCTTCTGCTATCCTACCGGTGTGCCGGAAAACACATGTCTAGTATAGAGGTAATCCTAAACCACATCCCCGTTACTAGAGTGGACAGGCTCCGGGTGCTCGGTTTACACATTCAAAGCAACCAGCTCAACACATATACCCTACATACACTCCACACCAAAGTCGATCACACCCTGTGTCTTCAAGGGCGAGTCTCCAATAAACATGGCGGACTAAAGGAGGCAAAGCTTCTCTGCTTGATTCAGGCCTTCGTTATCAGTAAGATTACATTCGCAACACCATATCTACATTTCCTTAAATCAGAATCAGATAAGATCGACACTCTTTTACGCAAAATATATAAGTTCGCTTTGGGGGTCCCCATACGTACCTCCACTGAAAGGCTAATGCTTACTGGAACTTTCAACACACTTACTGAACTCACAGAAGCCCACCTCACATCCCAATATAGCAGACTTTCTAACACCGCAACAGGTCAACACATTCTACAAACTCTTTCTATCACTCCGGCACCCATCATCAAGACTAAATACACAATTCCACATCACATACACGAGAACCTCTGCATCCCCCCACTTCCTAAAAACATGCACCCTGTACATCACAAACAGCGCAGGAGGCAGCGAGCAAAGGCTCTCCAAAAACAATTCTCCACCTCTAAAGACGTGCTCTATGTTGATGCCGCCGAATATGGGAACAGAAATCATTACGCAATATTAGTCATTACCTCTCACGGCCAGGTCGCTGCGGCCGCCTCCATTCCTGGCTCTTCCTCGGAGGAGGCGGAGGAAGCGGCCATAGCCCTGGCCCTCACAATTCCAAATTCATCAGTTATCGTTAGCGACTCCAAAGCAGCCATACATAACTTCGGAGCAGGTAGGGTCTCTAAGCTAGCCTTTTCTCTCCTCTTGGCTTATCCTTTCCATCAAACTGTGGCATTAATCTGGACTCCCGCGCATGCGGGCCTTGCCGGAAACAAGGCGGCTTATGCCAGTGCCCGAGGATTTACAGTCCGGGCTCAGGCATCAGATGTGTCGGACCTCGCCACGGAGGAGGCGCCGTTTACAGCGCGGGATCGACTTATTACTTACCACGACATGTGCACACACTACCGATTAGACCGCTTAACCTTTCCGCCACTCATGGGCAAATCCCCGCGTAGGTGTGAAGTTCTGTGGCGACAGCTGCAAACTCGCACCTTTCCGTCCCCTTACCTCCTCCACCGCATTCATCCCGCCATTTACCTTTCTCCCTCTTGTAAATTCTGTGTCTCTCCCAGAGCAGACTTAAACCACATCATGTGGCGGTGCCCTAAGCAGCCCCTTCCCCCTTTCCTCAAGCAATTAATATCTAGTGAGGAGCTGTGGGAGGCTGCCTTGCGCAGCTCCAGGCCCGATCTTCAGTAGGCCATCCTGGAGTGGGCTGAGAGGATAAAGGAGGCCTACTTCAAGTAGTTCCTCCTCCCACCCTCTATTCCATTGCTCCATTCCCTTTAAAGAGGGATAAATAAGGTTTTTCATCATCATACACCGGCGCACAGGCGCTTTCCTGACAGTGGGTTGACAAATGACCGTATTGCTTATTTTTCACATTTTGGCAATGTTCCCGTAATCGGTCATTAAGACATATCCCTGTCTGTCTGATGTATTTTTTCCCACAGGACAGCGGAAGCTCATATACAACAGCTTCTACGCATCCCACTGGCGCTTTTCGATGATTCGTAGAGCATCCGATAGCTGGCTTACGGTACGGGTCCGTTAATCTACATATTTTTCCCAGATTTTCTGGTGCAGAAAAGATCACTTTTGTGTCCACCCGGCTAGCCATTTTCTTAAGTTTATGCGCCGTTCTATGCAGGTAGGGCACTACCGCTACCTTCCTTCTACGTTCCGTTCCTTGATTTGCCGTGTCCCGAGTTGTGCTATCTGACCTGCACCTATTTAGCAGCCCCTCGACGACCGAAACTTGCATTGATTCCGGAAACCCTGCTGCTGATAACCTTCCCGATTGATCCATAAGACTCGTATAGATCTTATGGTGGCAAGACTTCTTTAGAGCATTTCCATAGCATAAGTTGGCAATGCTCCTCTTGACGAGCTTCGAGTGGGCTGACCGATACGATAACAGGGGCTTATTAGCTCTAGGTTTATACTCCCAACACGTGTGCCGTTCCATAAACTCGAGCTGAATATCTAGGAAACGCAACACGTTATTGGTGGGCTCTTCAGCCGTGAGAGTAAGTGGGCTAAGGCCTGCAGAAAAAAACCTCGTACAGCTTGTCTACTGTAAAGCGTGCGTCTGGTTCAAAAAGAACGAGATAGTCGTCAACGTATCTGACAACTTTAACCACCCTGTGCTTCGACAAGGTACGCGACAGGTTTCTGTTATGGTGAGCTAGAAAAATGTCACTTAGTATGGGCGCCAAGCATGAACCGACGCAAACCCCTTGCTTTTGAATGAATATGTCGTCATTCCATGCTGCATATGTAGAGTGAAGGTAGCAACTAAGCATATCTAAAAAGCCCTGAACGGACAAGCCGGCTGAATTTTGGAACGGAACTACGCCATACTCGTCTATGCACTCTTCTACACAAGTTATTAGTTTCTTTTGAGGCAAGGAGTAGTACAAGTCCTTTATGTCAAAGGAGCAAGCTGATAAGCTTTTGTCATAATTTTGTTTCAGGAAATCTACGATTTCTGCAGAGCTCCTAACCAAAAATGGGTCGTCAATATTAAGAATTCGGAGCTTATCTTGCAAGAAAAGAGCGAACTTTTTCTGCCATGACACTGTTTTTGAAACTATTACCCTTAATGGGTAATCGGGTTTGTGCGTCTTCGCACTAAACATAATTTGAAGGCAACCAGACTTCGCGTTGTCAATTTCACGAACCAATTGACTAAGGTCTGCCTTCTTACAAAGACGCTTTGCTTCTAGCTTGATTTTTCTGAGAGATACATTACTACACTGGTCGAACGCAGAGGCAATCGCAGAGCAGACTGTCGTATTAAAATCACCTTCCTTGAGGACAACAAAGCCACCTTCCTTGTCCGCTGGCAAAACACACAGACCGTTCTGCCTCAAAATCGAAGTTGCGCACTTAACCTGTACACGTGAGACCATCGGTTTGTTGCGCGAAACCACATCGACCCCTTCAGAGATACATCGGTGCACTTCAAAAGCAAGGGGTTTGCATCGGTTCATGTTTGGCGCCCATACTAAGTGACATTTTTCTAGCTCACAATAACAGAAACATGTCCCGTACCTTGTCGGAGCACAGGGTGTTTAAAGTTGTCAGATACGTTGACGACTATCTCGTTCTTTCTGAACCAGACGCACGTTTTACAGTAGGCAAGCTTTACGAAGTTTTTTCTGCAGGCCTTAGCCCACTTACTCTCACGATTGAAGAGCCCACCAATAATGTGCTGCGTTTCCTAGATATTCAGCTCGAGTTTATGGAACGGCACACGTGTTGGGACTATAAACATAGAGCTAATAAGCCCCTGTTATCGTATCGGTCAGCCCACTCGAAGCTCGTCAAGAGGAGCATTGCCAACTTATGCTTTGGAAATGCTCTAACGAAGTCTTGCCACCATAAGATCTGTACGAGTCTTATAGATCAATCGGGACGGTTATCAGCAGCAGGGTTTCCGGAATCAGTGCATGTTTAGGGGCTGCTAAAAAGGTGCAGGTCAGATAGCACAACTCGGGACACGGCAAATCAAGGGACGGAACGTAGAAGGAGGGTAGCCGTAGTGCCCTACCTGCATAGAACGGCACATAAACTTAAGAAAATGGCTAGCCGGGTGGACACAAAAGTGATCTTTTCCGCACCAGAAAAGCTGGCAAAAATATGTCGATTAACGGACCCGTGCCGTAAGCCAGCTGTCGGATGCTCTACGAATCATCGAAAAGAGTCAGTGGGATGCGTAGAAGCTGTTGTATATATATGAGCTTCCGCTCTCCTGTGGGAAAAAATACATCGGAGAGACAGGGATATGTCTTAATGACCGATTACGGGAACATTGCCAAACTGTGAAAAATAAGCAATACGGTCATCTGTCAACCCACTGTCAGGAATGCGGCAGTGCGCCGGTGTATGGATCCTGCCGGGTTCTTGCGAAGCACAAAGATAAAGATGTGCGAGAGATTATTGAGGCTCAGGCTATCTGGCGGAATAGTGACACGTGCGTTAGTGCCCCTTCAGTCGACTTGTTAGATGAGGAGACGGCTTTTTTGGATGGGTAAGATTAGGATAAGGTGGCGCCACTGTGCATGGGTTATATAGGTGTATTTCTTGAAAATGAAGTTGTTGAAGTTAGCGCATTGTGGTGTCGTATCCCTTCCGTCCTGGTTCGCTGGCGCTAAAAATATGCATTCTTCACGTGCCATGCTAGCCGATTGAACGATGATGCGTCTTCGTTCATCTCTTTGTGTGAAGATTACTTCACACGCACGGGGTTCACATGTTCAGCAAACATGATCATTAGAGCACGCGAGCTTGAGGTCGAGGAAACGCGCACAAACTATTCCTGCCCCCATCATCATCATCATCATCATCATCATCATCATCATTATGCAGCAGCAGCAGCAGCAGCAGCAGCAGCCTGGTTACGCCCACTGTAGGGCAAAGGCCTCTCCCATACTTCTCCAACTACCCCGGTCATGTACTAATTGTGGCCATGTTGTCCATGCAAACTTAATCTCATTCGCCCACCTAACTTTCTGCCGCCCTCTGGTACGCTTCCCTTCCCTTGGAATCCAGTCCGGAACCCTTAATGACCATCGGTTATCTTCTATCCTCATTACATGTCCCGCCCATGCCCATTTCTTTTTCTTGATTTCAACTAAGATATCATCAGCTCGCGTTTGTTACCTCACCCAATCTGCTCTTTTCTTATCCCTTAACGTTACACCCACCATTCTTCTTTCCATAGCTCGTTGCGTCGTCCTCAATTTCAGCAGAACCCTTTTCGTAAGCCTCCAGGTTTCTGCCCCATATGTGAGTACTGGTAACACACAGCTGTTATACACTTTCCTTTTGAGGGATAGTGGCAACCTGCTGTTCATGATTTGAGAATGCCTGCCAAACGCACCCCAGCCCTATCTTATTCTTCTGGTTATTTCAGTCTCATGATCCGGATCCGTGGTCACTACCTGCCCTAAGTAGATGTATTCGCTTACCACTTCCAGTGCCTCGCTACCTATCGTAAACTGCTGTTCTCTTCCGAGACTGTTAAACAGTACTTTAGTTTTCTGCAGATTAATTTTCAGACCCACCCTTCTGCATTGCCTCTCCAGGTCAGTGAGCATGCATTGCAATTGGTCTCCTAAGTTACTAAGATCAGCGAATCGCAAGTTGCTAAGGTATTATCCATCAACTTTTATCCCCAATTCTTCCCACTCCAGGTCTCTGAATTCCTCCTGTAAAGACACTGTGAATAGCATTGGAGAGATCGTATCTCCACGCCTGACGCCTTTCTTAATTGGGATTTTGTTGCTTTCTTTGTGGAGGACTACGGTGGCTGTGGAGCCGCTATAGATATCTTCCAGTATTTTTACATATGGCTCATCTACACCCTGATTCCGTAATGCCTCCATGACTGCTGAGGTTTCGACAGAATCAAACGCTTTCTCGTAATCAATGAAAGCTATATATAAGGGTTGGTTATATTCCGCATAATTCTCTATCACCTGATTGATAGTGTGAATATGGTCTATTGTTGAAAAGCCTTTACGGAATCCTGCCTGGTCCTTTGCTTGACAGAAGTCTAAGGTGTCCCTGATTGTATTTGCGATTACTTTAGTAAATAGTTTGTAGGCAACGGACAGTCAGCTGATCGGTCTATAACTTTTCAAGTCTTTGACGTCCCTTTTCTTATGGATTAGGATTATGTTAGCGTTCTTCCAAGATTCCGGTACGCTCTAGGTCATGAGGCATTGCGTGTACAGGGTGGCCAGTTTCTCTATAACAATCTGCCCACCATCCTTCAACAAATCTGCTGTTACCTGATCCTCCCCAGCTGCCTTCCCCCTTTGCATATCTCCCAAGACTTTCTTTACTTCTTCTGGCGTTACTTGTGGGATTTCAAATTCCTCTATACTATTCTCTCTTCCATTATCGTCGTGGGTGATACTGGTACTGTATATATTTCTACAGAACTCCTCAGCGACTTGAACGATCTCATCCATATTACTAATATTAATGCCGGCTTTGTCTCTTAAGGCATACATCTGATTCTTGCGTATTCCTATTTCTTCTTCACGGCTTTTAGGCTTCCGCCGTTCCTGAGAGCATGTTGAATTCTATCCATATTATACTTCCTTATGTCATCTGTCTTACGCTTGTTGATTAACTTCGAAGGTTCTGCCAGTTATATTCTAGCTGTAGGGTTAGAGGCTTTTATACATTGGCGTTTCTCTATCAGATCTTTCGTCTTCTGCGATAGCTTAATGGTATCCTGTCTAACGGAGTTGCCACCGACTTCTATTGCAGACTCCATGATGCCCATGAGATTGTTGTTCATTGCTTCAACACTAAGGTCCTCTTCCTGAGTTAAAGTCGAATACCTGTTCTGTAGCTTGATCCGAAATTCCTCTAGTTTCCCTCTTACCGCTAACTCATTGATCGGCTTCTTATGTACCAGTTTCTTCCGTTCCCTCCTCAAGTCAAGGCTAATTCGAGTTCTTACCATCCTATGGTCACTGCAGCGCACCTTGCCGAGCACGTCTACATCTTGTATGATGCCAGGGTTCGCGCAGAGTATGAAGTCGATTTCATTTCTAGTCTCACCATTCGGGCTCCTCCACGTCCACTTTCGGCTAACCCGCTTGCGGAAAAAGGTGTTCATTATCCGCATATTATTCTGTTCTGCAAACTCTACTAACTCTCCTCCGCTATTCCTAGAGCCTATGCCATATTCCCCCACTGACTTGTCTCCAGCCTGCTTCTTGCCTACCTTGGCATTGATGTCGCCCATAAGTATAGTGTATTTTGTTTTGACCTTACCCATCGCCGATTCCACGTCTTCATGGAAGCTTTCGACTTCCTAGTCATCATGACTGGATGTAGGGGCGTAGACCTGTGCGACCTTCAATTTGTACCTCTTATTAAGGTTCAGAAGAAGACCTGCCACCCTCTCGCTAATGCTATAGAATTCCTGTGCGTTACCAGCTATACTCCTATTGATCAGGAATCAGACTCCTAGTTCTCGCGTCTCCGCTAAGCCCCGGTAGCACAGGACGTGCCCGCTATTTAGCACTGTAAATGCTTCTTTCGTCCTCCTAACTTCACTGAGCCCTATTATATCCCATTTACTGCCCTCTAATTCCTCCAATAGCACTGCTAGACTCGCCTCACTAGACAACGTTCTAGCGTTAAACGTTGCCAGGTTCAGATTCTTAGCACCCTCTGCTGCGTCGCAGGACTGACCGCCGCCGTGGTCAGTTGCTTCGCAGCTGCTGGGGACTTAGGGCCGGGGTTTGATTGTTGTGTTCAAATGGGAGGTTGTGGCCAAGTATTGCACGAGTATGGCCAATCCTGCTCTGGTGAGGGAGTGCGTGACCGGTTCTGGGCACCGTGATCAGGCCGCACTCAAGGCCTGTTCATGCAATTTTATCAACACGTGGATTCTTTTAATCCGGTGGAAAATTGCGCGGCAGCGGGATTCGAACCACGGTCCTCTTGCACGCGAGGCGGATGCTCTACCTGTACGCTACCGCTGCACCCCTCTCATCAGTACACAGTGACCTAGCAAATGGAACTATTGTTCAGGCCTGCTTTTCTAACGCTTTAGACCGGTCCTGCCACCAGAAGAAATGACAGTTTTCAAGAACAAGTTACACGCTCAAAAGCGTCAGGCTATCCTGACGGATTACTCGTCTCAATAACTGAGGCAATTCACAGAAAAAAAAAAGAACCTAACAGCGAAGCGATGGTCACCGAAGAGCAGTCCCCAGAAAAGGACCGTAATGTAGCGGTGATTCCCTACAAGCATCAAATCGCTCATCGTCTTAAAAAATCGGTGAGCAGGTTGGTGTACGTGTTGCGTTTTCTGCCCCACACAAGCTTTGCTCGTTATCAAGGAAAATCACCCCTATCAAGAAACAAGAAGCCCAGTGTGAAGCCAGGCATCGCAACCGTTACGTGGATTGTGTGCAAGAGGCTGTGCGCAGAATCCCTTTGAAATGCGGCGCATGCTACGCAGGCCAGACAGGCAGGTGTCTGAACGATCGTCTGCGTGAACATGCGAATAATGTTCAGAACAGAAAAGAAGGTTTATTAGCCTTGCATTGTAGCGCATGTGGTTGCACCCCTCTGTTTGAAAGAAAAAAACAGAAGTAATCTTCATACACACAGGGATGATACAACGCGCATCATCATTGAATCGGTTAGCATGGCACGTGAAGAATGCCTGTGTCTAAGCAAGTCATCCCTGGCCTTATCACGTTGGGAGTTGGCATTCTTAGATAAGGGCAGCGCTACACTGAGCGGTGATGGCATCTTCAATATGTTTTTCTTCTTGGTTTTTTTCTGCTTGGCCTTCTTCATCTGTATTGTTTGTTTTTCACATATATATTTTTATGTCGTTCTCCCTCGGTTTTGTTTATATATATAACACCTTGCACCAGACAATAAAATTTAAATCGGCAGTAAGCGCTCGTCCTCGTTTTTCTTGCGTGCGTTGTCCCTGCTTCGCGCTGTACCACACAATCTAAAATGGTAAGCCAACTAGCCCAAACCATTACCCTTGTCGTGCATAGCGTTCGCCGCGAGCGTTTTCTGGTGTACAATTGCGGTTACGTACGCTGCAGTTGCCGGGAAGCGCCAGAAGCAGTCAGGGAACGTTGAACGCTATCGTGTTCCACTCTTATTAAAGAGGAAGCTTAAGAGGAAGCTTTAGCTCGGGCCCAACTCCGACGCGGCCTATTCAAATACATGTAAAACGCAAAAACGTTTTTATAAGATAACCCCTGGACCGATTTTGATGAAATTTGTCGCATTTGGAAGAGAAAGTTAAATTCTAGTGACCGTTGGAAGCAGAATTTCGATTTAGGGCTTGAATTTTCTTAAAACGATTTTCAAATATTTGACCGTTTGAAAAAAATAGAATCACGAAGTTTACAAATTCATAGCTCTGCATCAAGAACTGATATCGCGGTTCTGTAAACGGCATTCATTGGATCATTCAAAGCGGACAAATTCAATATGTCATTTTACATCTTACGTGAATTTGTTACGTTGGTTACGACGCTTTTGCAAAAGTCGTATTTCCCTATGATTAGATTTTTTTATATTCATGTTTAACATATCAATTTTGTCCGCTTTAGATGTACTATTAGATGCAATTCACAGAATTGTATTATCATATTTAGTGGTTAAGTTACAGAGTTGTAAACTTGATAGTTTCGTTTTTTGAAAATTTCCGATTTTTGCCAATTTTTAATAATAAATTGACAATCTAACTCAAAAATTCGAAACCAACAGTCACTAGATTTTAAGTTTGTCTTTTAAAAGCAACAAACCTCGTCAAATTTGGTGCAGTGGTTGCCGAGAAAAATGAATTCTCCTTTTACATGTATTTAGATAGGAGCACTGGAGCTAAAGCTTCCTCTTAAGCGTCCTCCAATATATATATATATATATATATATATATATATATATATATATATATTTGCCAGTGAGCTGGTCATCAACAACTCATCCGTCCTTCGCGATGCAGCCAGTGCTCTTCATCTTCGACAGCTTTGCACCGAGTCAAAGCAAAACTACTATTTGTCAACTGCTGCGGACGAAACCGCGGCCGCTCATGGATGGCGACTGCGCCGTCATGAACGCACGCAGCAAGCCGCCAACTCGGATTTATGCGCGGAGATAAACGCTAGAATAAATTCTGCAGGGCGCAGTTAGGCACGAAGCGTTCCGACGTTGCTGTCGGTCAAGTACGATTTGCGCTGATGACTGTGGCAATGCAGACTCCGCCGCTTCGTTTCGATTGGACGCTAGAACCGTTTTTGCTCTTTTACGTCGCGCATTTGCCGTGCTTCGCGCTCGCCAAGCTACCGTACGAGAACAAGCTGGGTTGTTCTGCTTCGTGCATTTCATTTTGAATGGCTCTCTCTCCGTTTTTTTTAACAGCGTGACGTCACTGCGAGTACCCCTTCCATCTGCCACGTCCTTGAAGTGGGCGCTGGTTGGCAAGAAACGTTCGTGCGACCTGTTCTCCCTGCGTACGAGCGCTGCTTGCATATCAACTGCCGGGATCGTAATTCCGGCGTATTGCTATTTTTTGAAGTGACGGCGTCGACGTACTGTGCTTAGAAGGCATAATTGTCCCCGTTTTATTGGCACAACAGCTTAGCGTTTTTGCCGAATGCGTGGTTCGCTTAAGTAAGTATGTAGTGATTTGGTAAGAATATTCGTCTTCCGTAGATCCAACCGCCATCAAAAATGGATTACTCTTCGTAAACGAACATTTTGTCGCAGAAGATGCACATTTTGACAGTGTCGAAATAATACCTGGCTTAAATGACTGGTATTTGGACATTATCGTGAAGGTTAATGCCCCCCCCCCTAATTTGCGCCCCATTTACACTCTAGTGTTAAACAATCTACAAGATGAACTTCCTCTACAACAAGCAGCCATACCCGTGACAGCGGCGCCAGAATTCATATGAGGGAGGAATGCAAAAACATTGCCGTGCCTTAGGAGCACGATAAGAAACCCCAGGCGGTGCAAATTGACCCGGAGCTTATTGTTACAATTTCCCCCATAATTCACTGTGTAGGTTAGGGTTGTTAAACGCCACATTCTA
This sequence comes from Dermacentor variabilis, assembly GCF_050947875.1. Lineage (NCBI taxonomy): Eukaryota > Metazoa > Arthropoda > Arachnida > Ixodida > Ixodidae > Dermacentor > Dermacentor variabilis. Next base: position 19,347,934 of record NW_027460280.1, read on the forward strand.
ATTTTACCTATTAGTCACGGTCACGTAAATGTACAAAGCAAAAGCGTACATAAATACATAATCCACTGCGCCTGATGCCTCTAGAGTTTCTGCTGCCTCCCTTTCCTGCTCTCAACTTTATAAGACCCAACTTTTGCATGTTTATAGACATCATCACCATATAAAATTCGTGCCGTAAAGCTAAGTATAGCTATAAAGAAAAAAGTTCAATTTCACTTAAGACCTGCGACACCTGCGACATCGGTAATTTCAGTGGTCTGGCGGCCCTTCCGCGTAGTGAAGTGCACAGTCACAGCTTCGGCAGTGATCAAAACATGCTAGGAGCTCATTTATAGTCACGCCTTTCCGTCGATAGATTATGCTCAAAGTTTTTTTTTCTGCACACAGCGCAGATGGCACCGAGATACATGCGCTCACTAATCATCGCGTCTCATTCATTCTCACCTGCTCAAAAAGTACGGGGCCTGAAGTTCTATCGGTGCCGCATCAAAGGACGGGCCTCAATATACGCAACACGCGTGCGCAGTCTCGCAAGCAAGATTTGCTAATCGCGTCGTACGCGCGCAAGCGCACACGCACGCACGCACGCCCACAAACACACACACACACACACACACACGCACACACACACACAATGTGGTCCGTTTCCCTAGGCAAAGTTGAGCCGATGACATCGTTGCTTTTCGCCGTACACTTTCCCACACCACAACAAACATGGCACACTCCCATGGAAAAGCCGATATTCTTCATTGCACAATCCACGTGGTTCACGTTCGCAAGTAAAAAAAGGCCAGCGTCTCCAGATTTTCATAGCGTAATTAACGAGACAGCAATATTCTCCGACAAACAATACAGCAAATTTCGCTGACAAAAGAATTGTGGAGGTTCACGTAAAAAAAAGAAAAGGAAAATGCGTTAGCGTGGCGCCCACGTATTGTACTGCGCGACTGCGCCACGCAGAAAGCTGACGGCGGCAGTGTTCTGCCAACCACTGTACATGCGCCGATCGCCGCGGTGTGACGTACCCCAGGAGTGGTCTATGCGGTACCTATCTGCAAACTGCAGGAATGCGCACGGTTCACCGTCTTAGCCACTTCGCAAGCGCGGAACCAAAGAAACTAGCTCGCGGAGCCTAGAGGAGGGGCAATGCGGAACCCCTGGGTTCAGCGGAACCCACTTTGAGAACCCATGGTATACAGCATGCAGTTATATGGGTAATTGCTTTGTGGAGGCGCGTACAGATTTGTTTCCTCGCGAAAGAAAGAACTTGGTGGCAAATATAATGCTTGTTCAGGCTGCCCTCTTTCTTAGTGGTGCAGAATAAGTGAAAAAATTAAAATGCCATTAGTGATTACATAGCACGGGGCCTGGAAAGGGCTAGGACGAGGGTTCAGTAATTATTTGCAACGCTTACAACCAAGTCAGAAGTTTCAGCTCATATTACACTTATAATTTCCCCCTTTTGTCACCGAATTCGAATCAGGGTGTCTTCTATAGAAAATTTAGGCCTGTGGGAAATATTGCGGATAACGGCAGTATGACACTCTGAAACGCCTGAATAAGTAATTACATTGATCAACCGTCGCTGACATGCTTCTTCCTTCAACGAAATATATACAAAGTGCCTCGCATGGTTCACCGAGGAGACCGGAAAACCAACGACACGCCTCGTACAATTCTTGAAAGCTGGCTCAACACGAGAATTTAGTCATTCTTTTCAGAACACATCATTTACCTAAACACTTCAAACTTTCAGCACACGTCACCCAAAAAGCGTAAGTTATGTCCGCTAAATATGAAATCCCTGCTGCGTTTGGTACACCCCTAGAGGCGGATAAACTTTGTAAGCGTTTTATAGAACGCCACTAAATGGGCCGAGAACGAGGGTTCGGCCATTTTATGTAACTTCTACTTTAACCACGCACTTCTAAACTTACCTCAACATTACCTGTAACGTCTTCGTCATTTTCTCCAAATATAAGGTTTGCAAGATATCTAGTTCTTTTTCTCCAGAAAACAGAAAACTATTGCATATAACAATTTCGAGTGCTTCTAAAATCGCAGTAACAGCAACAAACTTGAAGTAAATGAAGTTTTTTTTGTTTGCGTTAAACTCCAAACTGCTGAAGACTACGCAAAGCAAAAATTAACATAAAACAAAGGTCTTTAAATGATCCAGTCTAGGCATTGAAGCTATCAGTATAGTCAATCAAAGATGACGTCATAAACTTTTAATGAAGCTTGTACTAGCTGGCGCAGTGAGAAACACACGCTATTTCTTTAAGCACTGTGTCAAGTTTTTTTGAAGGGTTTTGATATTCTTCGCAAGTTTTGTGCAATTGAAATGTCCTTTTGCATTGTCACAAACTATACCCTAACTGCATGGTGTATCATGTCTGATACAGGACACTTTTGGCTCCTAATATAGCAACTACAATCATTTCTTTATAAAAGTGAGGTTAGTTTAGGCATATTTGGTCTAATCAAAGGCTTGTTTAACTTTTCACAGGCAAATTAAAACTTACTCAGTAAGGGGTCAAGTATTCAACATGCTCAGGGCGCAAACTCTTTGTTAACATGGTTTTTAGCAGAAAATAGCATGGACCGCACTTGCACATCCTGGCCTTTGTTTAGCCGTTGATTGAACTAGCTGGTGGTCCCACAGTATAGATATGGTTTATCTGCGCATCTGTTCAAGTGATACGTTATCTTTACGTTTAGACAGAATTGCTCGATTACTTTGTGATAAGTCCGCACATAATAAACGAACAGAGTAAATGTAGACGCAAACGTTAGTGGCCCAGACCCACTCTCGGGGATGGGCCAAGAACCAAGTATTTCAACATAAAATAGTAAATCTACTCTTTTCATGTCGCCATTTCAATTTTCTTTATTTCCATCTTCTCCCACGGCGCAGGCAACGGGGAGGTGGGGCCACGTCATGAGTGTATGAAATGAGCGTATAAAATGTCATAATTTCGCCCAAAAGGCGAAGCATCGATTCCAATAGCAAATTTGTGGACATCTAGCTATACGAAGTAAAATAGTAGTTTTATCGGCCAGATAAACTCGTAAAGATAAGCATCCTAACTTAATTAACAAGCATGGTGTCACGTGCGCACAAGCAAACATGAACATATCTCACTCGATGACCGCGGAAACTCGCTGTCAAAGCGCTGCAGTGAGGAACCGCGGCAGCAGCAGCGAGCAAATTAACCTTCGTGCTGTCGCTCGCTTCAACGCGAACTAGTTCGCGAAAACACAGCGCAGCGCGGACTCTGCATACCCGTAGCAGATGGCTTTCAAGATACAGCGGCCTGGCCGGACGCGTTCGGCCGCACGGGCCGCGACTTTACAATTGCTAGTAAGTACCACCGTGGGAAACTTCCCGGCTTAGGTGGCAGAGGTAATTGGCGCCATCTATGAGGATGGCGACGCTGAAAATCCGTTTCCTTTGCATGGCCTCGTAGATCGTCGCGCGCACGCGCGCCGATCCAGGGGCCGAGCCCTTCCCCCCAGCTCCTCTCCCCTCGCCCTCCCTCGTAACTCCCTCGAATTTCCCTGACCTTCGGCTGTCTCCGCGCGCGCGCCGTGCGGCCCCGCCGGCCCGGTGCCAGCTTAGCCTGCTGCATGACGTTTCATGTTTCGGTTTTTGCTGTTGTTGGGAAGCGTGCGCTGCTGCGCCTTGACCGGCGTGGGTAGTTTCGTCGGTTTCGTGGTCCTCGGTAGCTGTGTGCTTGTGATCCGCGATGTTTCACCCGTTTCACGACTCGTACCGCTCGTGCATCGTGCAGCGGTGCACGAATACATCAAAAACAAGCCCTGCAAGGTTGTTCCGGGTGCCTAAAGACAACCCAAGGACATCAGGAGGCGCATGTACACGAACACAGCCCTGTCCATTTGTGTGCTCCATGAGCCTCCGGACGTCGTTGCGCCTTGATTGTACTACACCTGCCTCTTACCAGTAGAGAAAGCTGACAAATACATGTTCCTCATCATTGTCTCCTGGTCTATGACTTGTGTTTTTCTGTGCCAAGTCTCATTCTGCAACTTCAGTAACTTGCACAGGTTTCCATAGCGCCCTCAGTGCTTTTTGTGTGTGTCACGTTATACAAACGTACTAACAGCTGAAAAATTACTGTTCGTGTTTGTGTACTATCTCAGTAACCGCCGATGGGAAAACCACGCGAACAACCTTCAAGTGTAGGCATGGTACGCTTTTTTTTTCTTCTGGAAAGCATGAGCATTGCAAGTGTCCTACATGCAGACTTTTGCAGTTCGTGTTTATTATACAAAGCAGTGCACAGTAGGTACGATTTAGTGCCTTAAGTGACGTAATATTATTGCTAGGCATTGCATTCGGGGCGAAAGAAAAGTCGTGCTGTTGGCTTATTTTACCTGATTACAAAGACGGCGCCGAATAAATCAACACACGAAGAAGGGAGACACGAGACAGCACGTAGGCGCACTAACAACTGAGATTACATGAGCATAGATATAAGATGGAAAACCAGCTCTCCGGTCATATAAGTGCGCATTGTAAGGCTCACAAGTGCATCCCAGATTTCGATAGAACCAGTGTTCTGTACAGAGCTGACCATCAACTTACAAGGGAGATATTGGAAGCGCTTGAGATAAAAAAGCGCGGTGTTGATTGTATCAGTGAAGCCTCAGTTTCGCTTTCGACAAAGGAACTGGCGTATCTTGAGAGTGACACTTAAATGTTATTCTGTATCTTGGCTTCCTTGTGCGATGCAGATGACTGCACTGTTTATTCTTGTTGTTTTGTTCCTTGACAGCAGCTATATATTTCTATGTCAAGAAATAAAACACTCAGTTGTTAGCGCGCCTACGTGCTGTCTCGTGTCCCCCTTCTTCGTGTGTTGTTTTATTCGGCGCCGTCTTTGTAATCATGCTGAACCAACTAGCCCGCCAACACATGCTCAGTTATTTTACCTGGTCTTTGAATGAGGAATAGGCCTTTCTGCGAATGTTTTCTATGTGCTGCTGCAAAAGCCGACTACCTTCGGTTCCCCCTTGCCACCATTACTCAAGTTGTGGGAAAGTGCAAAATAATGTGATAATGTGTATTTCAGTTTTTAGTACAATGTTATTTTTGTTCTGCCATGTCTTTTTCATTTTGTTCAGTAGTAATGAACATCTCACGCATTTCATATACTTTTGTGCAGGTTTATAAGTAAGCTCTTTATTTTTGGTATGGCTGTCAAACATTGTTAGCATTTTATTCTATTTTAGGCATTTTGCGTGCCAATGTGTTTGCCATTTCCAGTGAGTTTTCCCTTTTTATAGTTGTCATGACTATGTCATACACGTCGTCCAGTTTTCTGCAATATCTTAGTGCAAATATCAGAAGCTCGTCTACATTTCGGTCTTGAACGCGTTATATAAAAATCTCGTTTTTTAAATGCGTGTTTACATGAAACGGCCTTCGTGTTTTCTAGCCCTTTTCTTTTTGTTATTTCACCGTCTGTGAACTTTTGTGTTTAGTACTCTTGTATGTGTCATGTACCTTTCCCTTTTGCTCATTTTTTGAGCATGTATCCCACCACGTTATAAGAAACATCTTTGTTTTCGGAAACGAAGTCAGTAAAGCGAGACCAAAGACCTGTTGTGCTGGAAGTGGATTTTTTTATGTCCCGGCACATGCTGGTATAAGTATGGGCAAGACTGCGTGCATGCCATTGCATAGCTCACGGCGCACAAAGCGCCAGCAATGCCAATGCGCGGCGTAGCGCGCGCATTGCTTGCGAGCTGGCGCGAGGTGCGCCGTAGCGCGCGCGCGATAATAAAAAATACGCCTCCCCCCCAACATGCCCCGTACAGGTAAAAAAAGTATGCGTCGCGCGCGGTATGCGGGATAGGGAGCAGAGCAGGTCGGCATAATGAAAACAAAAAGAAAAGAAAAATGTTTGGGAGAGGAGGCGCCGCGCGGCTGCTGTTCCTGTTGCCATGACAACGTAAACAATCGTGGGCGCCATGATTTTGCTTCTGCGTCGCCCTGCTGTTAGGACCCTAACTGAAGGGGACCTTGGCGCTTGCGTCGAAAAAGCGTCTGCTCGAAAACAGCCAATGACAGCCATGCGGAGATTCACCCCTGTGGTAAGTACAGCGGGGCGTGGCACTTTCGGAGGCGCCGGACGTTCGCGCGCACGCGCGTGTAAGAGCGGGTGCGAGAGAGAAAATTTGGGGGCTTTTGCTCCTTGAATATATGACTCTGCCTAGGCACAACGGAGGTGTTTCTTAGCGCGTGTGCTATGCGTTTGTCCCCAGGCGTGCCAGCATTGCGGAATGTGGTCGAGTTTGTTCACGCTCCGACACTGGCTGCCGGCGCGGTGAAACAGGTGATAAGATCGCAGATGTTTCCGTGGGAGCAGTCGGGACCGTGCGAAAGGCCGGTCCTCATATATTAAATATCTATCAGGCAGAGCGCCATAGCAACAGTGGTTGAACGCGAGTGGTTGAAAGGGCGCCGGTGTCGCTCGACGCCCCTGCAACCACTATGGGAATACGCCGCGCCCCCCGAACGCGTCTTATGCTAACCTAACGTTAACCTAACCTAACTAGGCCGAGACGAAAAGACAATAATGCTAACGACATAAGTCTTGTGGGAACGCGCTGCGCGCCAGCTTGACGGCCTTTACGCTCCCCTATCCGAACGTAACGTTAACCTAACCTAACCCAAGCTAAAATAACGTTAACCTAACCTAACAGAACATAACTTAACGTGGCCTAGACGCAAAGATAATAATCCGCACCGCGTAACCGCTCTAATACGCCGCGCCACCCTAACGCCTTTCACGCTAACCTAACGTAACCTAAGCTAACGTAAACCTAACGTAAAGCTAAGCTAACCTAACCCAACGAGGACGAGATGCAAAGCCAACAATCATCATGGCGTGACATCAGACAATCGCGTTGAACCGTGGTTGCTAAGGCGGTTCGTTTATTTCACTCAAAGGGGTCCACTCAAAAATGCCCCTGAAAAGTCCAGGAGAGCAGGCCCGGCGGCCCGTATTGCTCCCCCGGGAATATCAGTGATGCTTTCTGTTTCTTTTCTTTTTGAATGTAGAATGCCGTAAGACGCGACAAAGTTATAATCCCGCATGACTGATTCAGCACCAGCGCCGCACGCACGGGAAAGTCTTTCGGACGTACTTTTAGACACAGCGATCGCCAAATGGGGCGTTAGCGCCGGCTGCTTCACCTGTTTCACCGCGCCGGCAGCCAGCGTCCGGGCGTAAGCTCGACCCCACTCCGCAGTGCTCGCACGCCTAGGGAAAAACCAATACCACCTCGGACAAACGCATACAACACGCGCAAAGAAACTTCTCCATCGTAGTGCCTAGGCAGAGTCAGATATTCAAGGAGCAAAGGCCCCCCGATTTTCTCTCTCGCACCCGCTCTTATTCGCGCCTGCGCAGAAACGTCGAGCCCCTCGAGAAGCGCCACGCCCTGCTGTAACTACTAGCAATTGTAAAAATGCGCCGGGCCGCCCTAGGCCTTCAGGAGTAGAACGCGCCCTCTTTTCCTTCCCTCCTCCGAAGCGTTGCGCGCGACGCAGGACGGTGCGCTTCCTCCTCGCTTTCGTCCGTTGCGTGGCGCGAGATTGAGCCGCGATAGATGGCTCACCCTCGCACGCTTTCACTCCCGCATACAACATACGGCGCCTGGCGGCAATTTTATCGCCCTTGGACTTTATACAGAAACCTCACAGCGATGCCGACGCCTACGGCAGAAATGCGCCTGGAGTGTCCATATAATTGCTATTTCAATAAAATAAGAAGCATTAACGTTCATTTGAACGGCGCTGAGCTTCGAGTTACGAGCTCCTCGCGGGCAAGCGAACGCGTTGGAACGCAGGCGACAGCTTGTGCGGACAGGGAACGCACGGAAAAAAAGCTTTCACCAAAGGGACTAGAATGCCTTCCCAGACGTAAGCAGTCTTAAGTTGGCCACAAATTTTTTTTTCATCCTGTCCCCTCCCTCCCCCCCCCCCAGAGCACTTCGCTCTCTTCATTTCTGTGAATCGCAACATTGCTTGAGCTCTTAGAGTCATGTCGGCTGGTAAATATATGGGCACTATAACGTAAATCTATTTCAAACTTTTCCATTCCAATTCTACAATCAGCCATCCACGATTGGTCAAAAAATTTTCGGGCCTCTCCAGTCTGAATGATCCCCGAATCCAATCACTTGAGGTGGAAAATCAACAGCTCAGGCGTGAACTTGCAGAGCTTTAGGAGTCCTTAAACGCATTAAAAGGCAAATCTCGAACCGCGATGAGGATAAAATTAAAGCTGTAGGCCTTTTTTCTCGCAAATCCAAGCGTAAAGCTTGCAACCCAGAACCGGTGAGCGCGACCATAGAGGAGGATGATACGGCGGAGCCGAGAGAAGCCCCAGCTACCGCCGCCGACCCTCCTCGCAAAATAAAGAGCAGAGGCAAGCTAGATTCCATAGAAAAGACCCTAGGATGCATGATGGAAATGCTCTCGAGTATGGAGACGAGACCAACTCAACTAGAGGGACCCAAGGCCCAAGACAAAGGTAGACTTACGGTGTCGACAGTACAGACTCAGGCAAACCCGAATTCCGAAGGTGGGGCTAAATGTATAATTGCTCATCCTCAGCAGGCAAAATGACGAACGCAAATAGCAATAATCTGAAAATCTGGCAGGGGAACTGCGCAAGTTTCCAGAGGCGCAAGGTCCCATTGGGACAGCTTATCATGTCTATTGCGGACAAGCCCCAAGTTTTATTGTTACAGGAAACGCTATGTGGAGCACAAATTTCTCTTTCGGGGTACCGCACAGTAGCATACAAAGGACAAAAGCGCAGATGTATCGCTACCCTAATCAGAAAGAACTTCTGGTTCGTTGAGCACGAGGTTCCCGCCTACAAAGCGGGCCTCGAGGCCCAGCTAATAGAGATCATACCCAACAGAACAAGCAATTCTAATGTTTTCATTCTTAACGTGTACAGCGCACCATCGGATTGGAAAAGAGACTTCAAAACATTACTAGGCAACGCTTCTAGGGCCGCGAGAAACACGCCTCTTGTTGTTGCGCGTGACTTCAACGTCCCCAATACGAAGTGGGGGTACGGTTACAAAAGTGCAAAAGGGACGAACTTGGCCTTCACCGCTGCAGAGCTCGGCTTAATACTTATCACAGACCAAAGACGCCCTACCAGACCCAATAATTCGGTCAGTCGAGATACAACCCCCGATCTCACCTTCCTCCGAGGTATCGAAGGCACGTAGGACAACCTCCAGGAGGGACTAGGCAGCGACCATCCCATACTCGAAATTCTGTTGCGTGTCAAACCCAAATCGGCCGCGAGATATGAGTATGTGGACTGGAACCTTTTTCGAAAAATCAGAAAGGAAATAGTCCCGCCTGTCGAGACGTATGCAGATCTGGTAGAGTGTCTCAACAAGGCAGTTAAAGGAGCAACAAAGGAAATCACTACGGATGTGGAGGTTCCTAAAATGGACTCGAGACTCGCTCACCTTCTGGAGACAAAACACGCCCTCTCGGCCAGTTGCAAGACTCAAAAGCTTAATCGTAGACTCAGAGTGAAAATCGCGCTTCTTAACAAGGAGATTGAGTCCTCAGCACAATGCGTTGGCGGGCTAGTTGGTGCGAATCCATGAATACTTTGTTTAGCGCAAAAAGACAGACACAAGAAAGACGACAGGACAAGGCGCTACTCTCAACTGACATCATTTTATTGCGTCACTCCTTTATAGACCGCTCAAACCAGAGGAACATGCGCAGTGAGCACCATGCGGTGGAGCCACCAACATCCGATCCCAAGAGCGCACTCATGCGACAGAATCCAAAAAACCAAATTCAGCGCTGTACAAGGTTAAGGAAGGCACACTAATGCACTGTGACCCCAATGACTGAATGAAAAATGCTTCCGATAACTCTCGGGCGGTGGTGTCACGGCTCTTCTTCAATATCGTGGTATCACGAAACATGGGTTTGCACTTGCATGTTTTGCAATGCTGAGCCAAATGCGAACCTGTGCCTGTTGGTATAGATCGCTCATGTTCTCTAAGGCGCTCGTTAACACAGCGGCCTGACTGCCCTACATACACTTTGCCACATGACAAGGGAATCTTATAAACCACACCGACGCTGCAATCTACAAACTTCACGTGGTTCTTTTCACAATCAGGTTTTTTACTTGTTTTAGATTGAGTCCTAATTGGCCCAGGTTGCCCGGCAGCAATGGGATGAGACGTGTACCGAAACGGACGGGCGTATGCGAAGAGGTAGCAAATGGAGCTTATTGAAAAGTCACCTCAACGATAAAGAGTATAAGGGCACACTACGTCTTGCGATGGATAGGCTCATAAAGAAGCAAATCGCATTTGGTCTCACCGAAAGGGAATTAGCCAACAACGTAGCATTTACTTATCTCCCTCTCGCCAAAGACGAGGATCGCCTGGTAGAGCGTGTAACTACATGGGACTCTCAGACTGATCTAGACGAGCCCTTCACCGTGTCAGAGATGAGACATGTATCTTCAATCTAAATGGCATATCAGCACCGGGACCCAATGGAGTCACGAACAAACTCATCAGGACCTAGATGACAGGGCAATCGAGATAGTCACGGCCGAAATCAATGAGGTATGGAAAACTGGACAGGTCCCGGTAGATTGGCGTACCGCAAAAGTAGTACTCATACTCGAACCAGGAAAACGCCCACATATATATAACCTGCGGCCTACTTCCCATACATCATGCATCGCCAAGGTTGCGGAGCACGCGATGTATAACAGGATCACTGAACATATTGAAAACAAGGAACTCTTATGCACAACCTAATAGTTGACAGGCGTTGTCCACACAGCACGCTATGCTAATTTGCTTAAGAGGGCAATCTTTGATAAGCCTACTCAGGACGTGAGAAGGATCCTTGCACTGGACCTCTCCCAGGCCTGCCACAGGGCCGCGCCTAGACTCATCCTTTCCTCTCTTAACCTGGGTCAGCGTTTTCATGACTACACCAAATCTTTCCTCGCTGATCGCAAGGCACAACTCGGATTAGAAACGGTCTCGGGAGGACCCTACGAGCTAGGCACCTGTGGCACCCTGCAGGGCTCGGCCCTCTCCTCACTCTTATTTAGTATCGTCATGCATAAGCTCTCCACTCGCCTCGCTGCAATCTCGAACGTGGGTCACGCCATTTACGCGGACGACGTCACGATCTTGGCGCCGGGCGGCTCGCTAGCCACGCTCTAACACTCGTTACAAAGCGCGTTGGAGGCTACGGAAGACTCTTTAAAACACAAGCGTTGACCTCTCCCCCGCTAAATTAGAGCTCCTGTTATACCGACCGTCCAGACAAGGGGTCAGAAACCTTGCGCAGATGGAAACTCTGCCGATAGAAATTTTGAGCTAAGAATTGACATCCCATACCGAGAATGGACTCGGTCAAGATTCTAGGTCTCCTCATTGATGCCAAGGGCTGTACCTCGACGGCCCTCAACAGGCTCACTGGACAGGCTAGTAATGTCCTAAGACTTGTGGCCCGCGTCTCAAATCGAAGAGGTGGTCTCAAAGGGGACAATCTGCTCAGAGCTTGTCAGGCATTCTTCCTGAGTCATGTTATCTACATCGCGCAGTACTTTAATTAGGGTAAGGCGGGAAAGGACAAACTCGACTCCCTAATCAGAACCGGCCTCAAGCGTGTGCTCGGTCTTCCGCAGTCCACGAGCGTGGAGAAGCAGCTGGAGCTAGGACTCCACAACACCATCGATGAGCTAATAGAAGCTCACACGGCGGCTCAAATGATGAGACAATCATCCAATAAGCCGGGTATCAAGATTTTAGTAGAAGCAGCTATCCAACCCAGACATGAACCATCGACCAAAGCTAGCTTGACCTGGGAAATCAGAACTCCCATCATGGTTGGCCCCGTCTAGCGAAACATCCACCCAGTGCATAACGAGGCTAGAAGATTCGAGAGAGCCAAGTACATCGTTAAAAAGATCAATCAGCAGAAACTAGATGCCCTGTTTGTCGATGCTGCCAGATATGACAATGGGAATAAGTTTGCTGTGTCGGTTGTAGACGCAGGGGGCAACCTGGTTAGTGCAGCCTCTGTCTATACGAAGTTTGCCCATGTGGCGGAGGAAGCGGCAATCGCTCTGACTTTTCACAGCTCACAAATTCCCCCTATCGTTTTCTCGGACTCGCGCAAGGCGGTTAGATCCTTCTCGTCCGCCCTAGTTTCTGAACAGGCGAGCAGTATTGTGAACAAAGAACTTAAAAGAACTTAGGAGGGCAGCGAAGGAGGATACCACATATTGTGGTTCCCAGCCCATCTAGATGGCTCAGTTAACCCGCTCGAATATAATCCTGACAAGCAGGCACATCGGATAGCGCGCGACTTCACGTACCGCCCAATCGCAGGTCGCCAGGTTTAGAACAAGGTCAACATCCACAAAGATACATAATGTACTTCCACGAAATTGCTTCCCATTATCGACTGTGCAGAAGGAAATTCGCACCCCCCCCAAATTGAACAAACCTCAGGCTAGCACACTCAGACTTCTGCAAACCCGTTCGTATGCCACTCCTCGGCCGCTTAACAGGATAGACCCTGACCACTCACAGTCGTGCCCCAAATGTGGCCATGACTCATGCTCTTTTGAACACATGCTCTGACTGTGCCCAGCCCTTAACGCCTCTCCACCCATCACGAAAGAGAAATGGGAGGAATCCCTCTAGAGCAGTCCTCTCCATGTGCAACTCCAGGCTGTCCAGAGGGCCCACGACATTGCGGCGGGACTTCGTCTCCCGATCCTATCGTGAGCGGAGCCACCGACTTGATCTTGGGGAGCCTTCGGCTTCCCTAGAGCTCAGTTCCTCAGGACTCAAATAAAGTTCTTGTCATGTCATGTCCCCGATCTCGCTTGTCTGTTACGCGACGTCACAAAAACCACGATAGCTCCCCATCTGATAGGATGTGTAGACACTGATTATGCATCATTAGACCGAACAAAAGACAAATAATTCTTTCTGATATGACGCCTTTTCGCCGCTAGTCCTCTGCTTTTCGCCAAAAGTTTTCGGGCGGTGCCAACTTCACCCGTCTGTCTCCCCACGCCACAATACCGCGAAAACTCACCGCGTCATGTGACGCGTTAAAGGTGAATTAATGTGCCAAAAAAAGATTTTTTTCTGAATAGACTACCCCATTCCGAAAGGAATGAAGATGGCTGGCCGCCGATCGACCAAGCACGGGATACTGGGAGCTACCGGAGAGCACGGATTTGTTTGCGTATAATAAACATTTTTGCATGGCAGTATAATGTTATCGAGCCCTTTCGGTACGTATGATACATCGCTCTGCCAGCTTTTCTTTGCTGAGGATTCATTTTAGGGGCATTCTTAACCTTCCGTTGCATGCCGCCGCGATTTTCAACCAGCCACCGCTAGCTGGTAAGAGGAAGCGGACCAATCGCACACGCCGGCACCACCCTCCTCACCCGGTTATCTATTTTCACTGCGCTGGCTCGGCTCCATCGAAATCCTTTCTACTTGTCAGCCAATAAGACAAGAAAAAGCGCTAAACGTAGACAATGTTATTCGCTTTCAAAGTAAACAGAAGTGACCTATAAACCAGGAGAACGTTTGATTGCGCTTTTCAAACAACATTGCGCGTTACCGTCCGACGCGTGCTTCGGTGGTTAGGCAAATTTGACGTGATACGATTGAAATAAAACCAGCTATGGTTTTACGTTATAGGGCCCATAGGCTGGGTTCTCAATAGCAGCAAACGGCGTGCATCCCAGAGTATATGACCGGTTATGATGGGCTACCGCTGCTTCAAGCAGCGCACCCATGTGTTTTGAAAGTTTGGGTACATACTTATGCACTGTTTGATGTCACGAATAGCTCGCTCAGCTAAGCGGTTGCGTGATGTAGTGCAGTGAACCCTAGCGTAAGCTCCACGTCTCTCAGCCCAATACTCAAGTTGATGACTCTGATGGGCCGGTCTATTGTCTGACACAAATGCTTTCACGTTGTCAAACATATTTCGGCTTAAGGAGACGATCACACTGCGGCGTCCTCCCTCCCCAGTTTTGCTGCCACCATCCTGGTGCACTCATCCGCATACAACATGAATGTTTGTGTTTTGTTTACGTGACAGTGACAGTGACAGGAACTTTATTAGAGTGTCCTGAGGGACTCTTCAGATTTTCTTCGGAATTCAGCCAGCTCCATGTAAATAACTACAAATGGTACATTGGAGTACTTCGGTAATATCGTCGGCTGAGTTGGTTGTTTAAACTTTGGTTTGTTCACCTGTCATTTTTGACATGATTGCACGTATCTATTCATGTTTTCTTTCACGCGCGTGGCCATGTGACCTCTTTCGTCAGTTGCATGTAGGTCCGCCGAAAATCATCGTTACCAACTGTGCTATTGTGGTAAAGGCCCGGAATTCACCTTTTTCCCCAATAATTCTGGCTATTCTAGGCATAGGAATTCTGCGACGCTCTTTTAGCTTTGTCGGTCTTGGAATGTCAGTAACTGCACGCAATTTCACGGGATCAGGTTGTATGCCGTGCTTAGACACGACGTGGCCGAGACTTGGCAACTCTCGGGCGGCAAAGTGGCATTTCTTGAGATTCAGTTAGAGCCCAGCGCTGCTTAGGCATGTCAGAAAGCAACTGAGACGGCGAAGATGCGTCGTAAAATCCGGAGCAAAGGCGACAATAACGTCCAGGTAACGCAGACACTTTTGCCATTTCAAGCCACGTAAAACAGTGCTCATCATTCGCCCGGTCGTTGCAGGCGCATTACACAGGCCAAAAGGCATCACTTCGAACTCATAAAGTCCATCAGGGGTAACGAATGCAGTATTGGGCTTGTCAACGTCCGGCCATGGGTACCTGCCAATACCCTGAGTGCAAGTCGAGTGAAGAGAAGAACGCAGACCCCTGTAAGCACTCAAGGGCACCATCTATTCTCAGTAAAGGGTACACGTCTTTGCGGGTGATCTTATTTAGGCGGTTAAAGTTACACAGAAGCGAATAGAACAATTCTTCTTCTTAACGAGAACGGCCGGCGAGGCCCACGGACTGTGAGATAGCTGAACAGCGTGGCGGCTAAACATGTCGTCGACATGCTCACTAATCACATGGCGTTGCTTATACGAGACACGCGGTATCGTCGTTGCGGCAGTGGTGAATGGGAGCCCGTGTCGACGTGGTGCGTCACTGATGACGTGCGTCCAAAAGGAGGGTGAATAGCGTTTAAAGAAGAACGAAAATTGCACAGGACGGCGATAAGCTCCGCACGCTGATGTGGTGTAAGGCCGTCAGTGATGGATGGGTTGAAGATGTCGGTGGAAAATTTGGTGGAAATTTGGAAGATGTCGGTGGAAAATGTCGGTAAGGTCGGTGAGAGAAGTAGCATCTGGCACGTCGACGATGTGTAGGGACTAAATGGCTTGGACATGGCGGAGACATATGCCATGGAGCAATGTGAGCGGTGCGGACAAAAGGGCACATGCGCTAATATGACTTAAACCAGTTTATAAATCGAGTGTCGCAAAGCGGAGGAGCAGTACAGTATTTTTTGCGATAAATTTTTCAAAAGGGGTGATCAAAACAGTGGTGTCAGAGATGCTTCCGCAAGACACAAGTAATATAAATGCAGCGTGCGGAGGAATGTCGGTCTTTGCGTGCGACCACTAATTTTGGGTGGTGTTAGGGAGAATCGCCTAAACGGAGGTCGCATAAGGGAGAAAGTTCGACTTCAGCTTGCTCGCTGTTGGTGATGGCATTGTGTCATCAGAGGAAATACAATCCAAGAATTACGTCGTGAGAGTAGGCTGGCAGCACAACGAACTCAATGATGAACAAAACGTCCTCATTTTCGACTCGGACAGTACATGATGCTAACGTCTGAACATGCTGGACTGTTGCTGTACGGAGGGCTATAGCAGCAACTGGCGTCATCACTTTCCGGAAGGAGCAACGAAGTCTTTCATTCATAAGCAAACGACAGCTCCAGTGTCCCCAAGGGCAAGAGTTGAGACACCTTCGACAGAAAATGTAATGGCGTTCGACGGAGAAAAGTGAGGACTTCGGCACTGTGACGGCGACGCAGCTCTTGCCTCATGAACTGCGGCGTCTAGTTTTTCTCTTTTGTAGGCATGGGACGACGACGCATTGGGGAAAGAGAGCGCCGATGTGGTGACGGAAAGCGTTGGTCGAAGGAGGCATGACGATCAGTAGGGCTTGGAGGTTATCATGGAGTGTAGCGGAGTGGTTGGCGATCGGAATAGCGAGTCGTCTGTTTATAGCCATATGAGACGGCCAACGGCATGCGGCGGCAACAGCAGCAGGCGATATGCCCGGGACGGCAGAGATAATCTAGAGATGGATCAGCCATTCTAACTCTACGACCCCGAGGTGACCTTAGCTAAAATGAAGAGAAGCCCTGCGCCCGGCCGAGACAAGGTCACAGTGAAACTGCTGGCCAACCTCCCGGATTGCGCGTATGAACCCCTTCTTGACTACATTAATGCCATATAGAAAGGGGAGACTCCCATCACCCTCGATTGGAATGCATCCCCTGTCTTTTTCATTCCTAAAGCAGGAAAGGAAATTAACACGGACAACCTGTGACCTATCTCACTCAGATCGTGTGTGGACAAACTAATGGAGACGATGGTGCGATATAGGCTCTCAGAATACTTGGGATATAGTAGCACTTTTGCACATATCATGTTCGGCTTCCGCCCACACAAGTCGGCACAAGACATATTATTAGAAGTCAATCATGGTATACCACAGCCAACGGAGCACCCTCACAACGACAAAGTTGTCCTGGGCTTAGATCTAATGGGAGCTTTCGACAACATTAAACACAGGACTATCTTAGCACATCTCAGTGAGACCCACTGTGGCACAAACAGATTCGAGTATATCAAGGATTTCTTGAAGGATCGAGCCGCACTGGTCAGAATCCAAGACACTAAATATAGACCTTACGCAATGGGTACTAAGAACACGTCGCAAGGCGTTGTGCTTTCCCCGCTACTATTTAACCTTACAACAGTGCATTTCCTGTGCTAAACGGTATTGCTAAACGACAGTGCTAAACGGTATCGAAGGCGTGCGGTACGCGCTGTGCGCCGACGATATCTCCACCTGGGCCACAAAGGAAAACATAGGGTCTATGGAGGATCGAAAGCCTGCAAGCAGCCGCCCACGTAGTGGATCACTACGCAAAGCGCTGTGGACTCGAGTTTGCACCGAACAAATCAAAATTTGTTCACCTTAGACCATCGTCTAAGGACACTACGCAAATACGTCTCTCCCAGGAGTTCCATACACGAGGCCAAGGAGCTCGGAATTTTCGGGCTCTTTATTCACTATAAAAGGTGCCTCGACACAACACTAGAAAAGATCCGCAAGGTTGGGGACCAAGTGGGCCGTGCGGTCTGGCGTGTCTCCAACAAGAGAGGGGGATTACGAAGCAGGGACGCCGTGCGGCTAGCTCATGCTTTCGTAACAAGCCGAATTCTATATTCGGTCCCCTATCTCCATCTGCGGGGGCATGATGAAGCCAAACAGGTTATCCTCCGCAAAGTGATGAAGAGGGCCCCTAAACTCCCTGTCGCAACTTCGAAGGCGAGACTTCTCGCTTTGGGAGTAGTGAACACTTTTCAAGAGCTCAAGGAAGCCCACCTTACCAGCCAATACTCACGTCTAGCTCAGACAAAGTCGGGACGGCATTTCCTAGACCAGCTCCACTTGAAACACGGCCTTCACATTTAGGAGCGGGTCCGAGTGGCCGAACTCTGGAGACGCACCATCAGAGTTCGACCCCTCCCCACAAAGGTGAATAGGGAAGACCACAGCGGTAGCCGTCAGGCGAGGGCGGACGCCTTGCAATGCCACTATGGCAACAACCACGGAGTCTTATATGTGGATGTGGCTGATCCATGCCGCGGGGGGTGGTATACGGCGGCGCTCACCCACGAGGAAAAGCGAGTAGACGGCTCACGTTCAAAAGCTCGGGCTCAATACATGCAGAAGAAGTAGCTATTGCTCTAGCTGCCTCTGACCCGCGGTCTCAATATATCATAACCGACTCGCGTGGGGCTTGTCGAAATTATGAAATTGGTTGGGTCATCCCGCCAGCGGAACAAATATTCCAGAACTATAGCAACGGGGGAATCGATCCTACACCCAGTTGCCTAGTCTGGAGTCCGAGCCACCAGGCCCTAGTAGGGAATGAAGCCGCGAACACGGCAGCCCGAACACTCATCCACCGGGCGCCCCAGTTAGGCCATCAGTACCTGGAACCCGAAGGCAGCTATCTTCCGACATTCAAAGATATTGCGACTTATTACAAAGATCATCATCATCATCATCATCATCATCATCCTGGCCATCCTGGCTGCGCCCACTGCAGGGCAAAAGCCTCTCCCATACTTCTCGAACTACCCCGGTCATGTGCTAATTGTGGTCATGTTGTCCCTGCAAACTTCTTAATCTCATCCGCTCACCATTCTGCCACCCACAGCTACGTTTCCCATCTCTTGGAATCCAGTCCATAACCCTTGATGACCATCGGTTATCTCCCCTCCTCCTTACATGTCCTGCCCATGCCCATTTATTTTTCTTGATTTCAACAAACATGCCATTATTTCGCGTTTGTTCCCTCACCCAATCTGCCCTTTTCTTATCCCCCCTAACGTTACGACCATAATTCCACTTTCCATAGCTCGTTACGTCGTCCTCATTTCAAGTAGAACCCTTGTTGTAAGCCTCCAGTTTCTGCCCTGTAGGTGAGTACTGGTAGAACACAGCTCTTATACAGTTTTCCTTTGAGGGATAACGGCAACCTGCTGTTCATGCTCTGAGAATGCCTGCCAAACGCACCCCAGCCCATTCTTATTCTTCTGATTATTTAACTCTCATGATCCGGATCCGCGGTCACTACCTGCCCTAACTAGATGTATTCCCTTACCACTTACAGTGCCTCGCTACCTATCGTAAACTGCCGTTCTCTTCCGAGACTGTTAAACATTACTTTAGTTTTCTGCAGAATAATTTTTACACCCACCCTTCTGCTTTGCCTCTCCAGGTCAGTGAGCATGCATTGCAATTGGTCCCCTGAGTTACTAAGCAAGGCAATATCATCAGCGAATCGCAAGCCAGTAAAGTATTCTCCATTAACTCTGATCCCCAATTCTTCCCAATCTAGGCCCCTGAATACCTCCTGTAAACACGATGTGAATACCATTGGAGATATCGTATTTCCCTGCCTGAGGCCTTTCTTTATTGGCAATTTGTTGCTTTATTTATGAAGGACTACGATGGCTGTGGAGCCGCTATAGATATCTTTCAGTATTTTTACATACGGCTCGTCTACACCGTGATTCTGTAATGACTGTATGACTGCTGAGGTTTCGACTGAATCAAACGCTTTCTCGTAATCAATGAAAGCTACATATAAGGGTTGGTTATATTCCTCACATTTCTCTATCACCTGATTGATAGTGTGAATACGGTCTATTGTTGAGCAGCCTTTACGAAATCCTGCCTGGTCCTTCGGTTGACAGAAGTCTAAGGTGTTCCTGATTCTATTTGCCATTACCTTAGTAAATATTTTGTAGGCAACGGACAGTAAGCTGATCGGTCTATAATTTTTCAAGTCTTTGGGGTCCCCTTTCTTATGGATTAAGATTATATTGGCTTTCTTCCAAGATTCCGGTACGCTCGAGGTCATGACGCATTGCGTATACAGGGTGGCCAGTTTTTCTAGAACAATCTGCCCATCATCCTTCAACAAATCTGCTGTTACCTGATCCTGCCCAGCTGCCTTCCCCCTTTGCATAGCCCCCAAGGCTTTCTTTACTTCTTCCGGCGTTACTTGTGGGAATTCAAATTCCTCTAGACTATTCTCTGTTCCATTATCGACGTGGGTGCCACTGGTGCTGTATAAATCTCTATATAAGTGCTCAGCCACTTGAACGATCTCATCCATATTAGTAATGATATTGCCGGCTTTGTCTCTTACCGCATAGATGTGATTCTCGCCTATTCTTGCGATTGATTCTTGCCATGGATAGGCATCGCCAATACCCAACTCCTGCAAAGGGGCTTAGTAAGCATAATGAACGCACCTTCATCCGACTTTTCCCTGACATATTATTGTGCTTAGCAATCCTGAAACATTTCGATCGTTCCTTCACTGGCAAGTGCCCGTACGGTGGGGAGGTGGCTGACACCTACCACATGGTTTGGGTTTGTCAGCTCAATTCAGTTCTTTCCCCCAACCTTAAGCAAACGCGAGAGGAGTAGGAGGCGGCGCTGCTCGGAATTTCTAGGCCCAAAAGGCCTTTGTTCGTAGGGCTAAGCTGGCGGCTCGTACCAATGGGGTCCCGGAATAGGGACTCCACCCATTGCGGAGCCCCTTAAGGGCTCCATCTCTCTTTTTGTTTTCAATAAAGGCTTTCAAGCACAGCCAAAGCGAACTGGTTTGTCGCCCGGAGTACGGGAAAGCTTTGCGGGTATGGGGCGGCCCAAAGGGCACGGGAATGACTCTGTCTCTGCATTGGTTTTAAAGAAAGAAAGAAAGATGTTTATTTTTTCCAGGTAATTATATACAAGTAACAATCACTTGTCGGACCTGTAGCCGAAGGCTAGTTGAAGGTGCGATACAAAAAATATAAAGGAAATCCTAGCATAGCAGGAATAAAAGAAGAGCAGCAGTAACTGTATATACAAAGGTGTTGGTTGTTGATTTACAAGTCATCTAAAAGGAAGTGAATACAGCAGAGTACCAAATAACAGTGTAAGGGGCAGAGTTCAAATATAGGAGAATACATATCGCAATGTAATGATGTGTAATATGATGTCAATTTCTTTTACGTATCCCACAAAATATTGTAGGCAATATCTTTTAGTACTGAACTGGTTGATAAAGCATACAATTGATGAAATTCAATACGTACATAATAAGAAAAACGAGAGCAATAAGGCATTTCAATGCATAACAACACAATCGCGTCATACTAATTACATGGAATAATAAGAAAATAATCTAAAAAATATAATTTTTCTTGCTTTGTACAGATCTATCAACAAATAGATTATTTACTCTGTCTTTAACAAAGAAAGAAAATATTGTTTCAGGGCACTAGGGAAGTTCGAGGAATTAATGACTCCCGCTGGGAGGCCGTTCCAGGTTTTAATGCCTGTGAACTGTAGCATACGTTCTCCGTATGTATTGCTACACGGTGCGAGATTAAAATGACCTGCAGTCACATTTCTTGTACATCGCGAACACGAGTAAAATATGGATGAGTTGAATGGGTGGTTGAATTTAACAACCCTATAAACACACAATGAAATACTCTGCTGACGTGAATTGTCAAATGTTAATATGCGATATTCGTGGAATAATGGGGCCGTGTGATCGTAATTCTTAGAATGAGACATAATTCTAATTGCGCGTTTTTGGAGCCTAATAATCGGATTTAATATGGTTTTATACGCCCATCCCCATGAGTCAATACAATACCTTAAGCGACTTTCAATAAAAGCAAAATACATAAGTTGTAAAACTGAGGTGTCAAAGTGCTCGCGGGCTAGAATTAAGCCGTAGCAACCAGATGACAATCCAGAGCAGACACTGTTTATGTGATCTTCCCATTGCAGGTGCTTATCAAAAATTACCCCAAGGTATTTGTAAGAACTTGTCTGATCCAATGGGATCTTATTTATAGGTACATTTAAAGGTGTAGTATCTACAATTTTGAAGTGTGACTGAAAAACAATATATTTTGTTTTTTTTGTGTTAATTGTTAATTTGTTAGCCAAGAACCAGTCGGAAATTCTATTTAACTCTATATTTACCTTGTGACTAAGTTCTGCAATATTATCCGTAGTTACTATAATACATGTGTCGTCTGCGTACATCAATATTTCTGCAGAGTCTATAATTTGTTGCAGGTCATTTATATACAGAGAAAGAAGAAGCGGAGCTAATACGGAGCCTTGAGGGACTCCAGTAACAATAGTTTGTTTTGAAGAAGTTATGTTATTGATTTTCCCGACCTCAGATCGATCGTGCATATAACTTGATAAAAAGTCAAATACTTTGCCTCGAAACCCACAATGTTTAAGTTTGTCCAATAATATGGCATGATTCACTGTATCGAATGCTTTCTTTAAATCTAAACACGACAGCTACTAGTTTATTTAATTGTAAAGCCATATTTATTTTTTGCGTTACCGTGAAGACTGCAGTAGCTGTTGAGAAACGGGGTCTGAAGCCATGTTGCTGATGGCCGAGCACATTGTACTTATCAATGAATGTTTTCATCCGATTCGATAAATTTTTTTCAAAAACAGTATTGAATATACTTAAAACAGAGATTGGCCTATAATTTGAAGGGTCAGACGGATCACCTTCTTTATGGATTGGAATGACTTTGGCAATTTTTAGAGAATTTGGAAATATTGCTTGAGTAAAAGAATGATTGAATATTCGACACAAAACTAGGCCTAATATATCAATATTTTCCTTTAACACCCTTACAGAAATGCCGTCGAGTCCTCACGCTCACGCGTTTGGTGCATTTGATACGTTTGAAACGATGTCACTGAGCTCTATCTCTTCAAGAATAAACGAATTTACTACTGGATTAGGAGAGGGAGGAGCTTCACTATTTCACTGTAGTAGTTGAGCGGCTAGTGCTGGACCTACAGTAGTAAAATGCGTGTTGAAGTCTTCGACAGTGTCTGCATCGACAGCGGGAGGATAAACACACTTTTTTGTCTTTTTACCAGTAACCTCGTTTACTATTCGCCACAGTTTGGAGTCGCCGGTAGCTTGACTGATACGTTTCAAATTAAAATATCTCTTTCGGACTCTCACCATTGACACCGCTTTGTTGCGAAATGTCCTGTACTGACCTAAGTAGTAAGCATTACTCCTATTATGCCTCCATTTGTTATACCAGTATTCTTTTAAGTATTTCCAAAATTTGTGTCGTCATCCATGGACATATAGGCTGATTATAAGAATTTAGAGTATATGTACTGCTACACTCATTTATCAAATGGCTCATTAAGCTAATGAAATTGGAAAACTCTGTGTGTACATTATCATTGTACACTTGTTCAAAGTCGGCCTCATGGATTTTATCTCTGAGCTTCCTATAATGTAATCTGGTTATAAGTCTCCCGTCATCATTATTCTTTACACTTTGGCTGTTAAATGCCGTGAATATAGGCAAATGGTCTGAAAGAGGTAGACTGTACACTCCATTTTGAATTCCAAAATCGATGTTCGTCAATGCGTTATCTATTAGAGTAGCCGTAGCGCTTTTTACACGCGTCGGTTGACATATAAATTTAGGAAATTAAACGATTTAAGGAGATAAAAATAATCCTTGTGTATTGGATTAAGTATATCAATGTTCACGTCACCAACGATTACAACCTGCGTAGCTTGGCAGTTTCGTAAGGAAGATAAAATTGATTCCATTTTATCAAGAAAACTGTCAAGGCTAGCGTTGGGAGGTCGATAGACCACGCCTACGATACCCTTACAAAAAATGTTGAAAGGTTATTGAAATATCATTGTTGAACGTCAACAAATGACCTTGAAAGATCATTGGGGAATTGTTGAATCATCATTGAGGAAATTGTTGTCAAGTGTTGATCATTGGCCCGCGACATTTTGTCGAAACATCATTGTGGCCTCTCAATTTGAAAGGTCATTGGCATATCGTTGAAACACTGGTGCATTTCAACGTTGAAAGTCCATTGAAGCATTGTTGAAGATGTGTTGTTTGTCAATGTTGAAGGCCCATTGAGGTATAGTTGAAATGAGTTGTTTGTCAATGATGAAAGCCCATTGAAGCATTGTTGAAGCTCAAAATTGAAAGCCCATTGTAGTATTGTTGAAATGTGTTGTTTGTTAATGTTGAAAGCCCATTGAAGCATTGTTGAAGATGTGTTGGGTCTCAAAATTGAAAGCCCATCGAGGTATTGTTGAAATGTGTTCTTCGTCAATATTGAAAGCCCGTGGAAGAATTGTTGCAGATCTGTTGAACATCAACACAAATTATGTTGAAAGCCCTTTATGCCCCACTGGGTATTTAGCAGCTTAAGCCTGCACTTTCCTTAAATACTGCTGAGCTATGTTGCATATAATTACCTTTGATGTCATGTTGGTATGTTTGCTGTCAGAGGATAGGGATAAAATTTAAATACAGGCGTTTTGTATCGCAGGCCTCTGTCACCCTGGGCTCAGAAGCATGCTCCTAGATTGCCTGTAATAAACCATATTGTAAAGCTGCTAGCAGTACTGTTATGTCACTTTCTTCAATTGTCAGAGTGAATGGTCCTCCACAAAATCAAGAGTGCTGAACTGATGCAGACAAAAACCATTTTTCTAGGTGAACTGTTTATTAGTAACCCCACATCTGTGTAAATGTACAACCACTTGTAGTTTGAGAACATCAGAACCTTCTTAAAAACTATTGCACAGTACAAACTTCCTGCAGCTTGACAGCATAACAAAATTGAATACTGAAGATGTAGTCTGTGTGGCCCTCAAGTAAAACACATTTCCCAAAAGAAATAAATTTTTTAAAATAAATACCTAAATAAATAAATGTACAAGCAGACTGACATGACTGTAAATAAGAACACCCAAAAAAGGTACTTGCTTTCTCTATTAGGTAGCCCGTGGTACTATAACCATGGCACGATTTGCTTGAGCCCACAGCATTCAACTGAGACCTGATATGTAGGGTGGCTATCTTTAAGTTTCATGGAATTTATTAAAGACTGGCTGTTGCAGCTAATATAATTCTAGATACAGAGTGCCAAACATTACTTCCATGAGAAATCAAGACACCATAGTCAGCTGATTAACAAAAACTCAGTTCCTAACAAAGTTTTTACGAATTGTAGCCGGTAATTTGACAGGGTGCATGCACTTTGAATGAATTTCCAGAATGACACCAGTAACGAGACACATGCCATCAAACTGGCTGTAGAAATGCACTGCTGTAGCACTTACCTTTTTTTAACAAAACGCACTGTTATGCATTGAAGCACAAAAGTAACCGGAATGCCCATGTATTTTTCTCAGATTTATGGAAAAATCTCGAAACTGGTGTCATCCTGGAAATTACTTTCAAGTGAATATGTCTTTCAAACTCACTGACTACAATTTGCAAACTGAAATATGTGGCGTGATGTTATAAGTGAATTAATAAATTTATGTGAACCAGTTTAATGTTTCCATTTCTTGTGCTAGTATTGTCCACCTCTGAATAATCCAGCTCAAGAACAAGAATTAGGCCCCCTGGCACAGACTAAAAAATCTGTAAAACTGGAAGAGGGTCACTGTACAATCCTTATTTGTTGATTGAATGGTGTGTGCCAATTTCAGTAAAGCTTACGTACTTTTGAAACATGGCAATCACAATAAGTGATGCTTATGGGAGCAGTTAATTATGCTGCATTGCTGTTGCATGATCCAGTTGTGTTTTCTGCCATGATAACGTTCCTGCGCAGGTCATTCCATATCAAGCGACTTATTCATATAAACTGCTTCAGATTTTTATATGAAAAAAACAGCTATTAGTGATGTGCTGGAATACAACAAAGTTACTCCTTGTGTGAGTTCCATTTCAATTTTATTCACTGCCACAAAAATAACGAAATAATTCAGAAAAAGATATGGTTTTATACAAGCATGAAAGGCACATCATTGCCATTACCGGAGATGTTCTGTTGCATTTTAAATTTAAGCCGCCTTATACCTATTAATTTTTACTCATGTATTTTAGATAGCAATAAACCATTTTTACACAGTTATGTAAAATGCAGTTTTTACTGAACTCTGACAATGGCACAGATGCACTTGCAGGTGTGCGATTCCATGCCGAATCGACCAGCGTTTTTTTTGACACCACACATATAGCTGAAGCATTGCCATATGGTTACTAGAGTTCAAAACTCGGTAGCCACTTTTATCTCTTTTTGCCAGATATTTTGTAGCATTTTGGTGACAGTTTAGTTTTACTGCTCAGCTGAGCTAGAGGACATCAATCAACACTCTTTTTCAAATGCACATTGTATTGATCGAGGCCTTCAAATGGTGTGCGTGGAAATACAGTGAAGTGATGCAACTGCCAAAATAGCCAATTTTTTAAATATTTGAATACTTCAATTGCTTTTGGCACCGGCAAAATGAGTCAAATTGCAATCTGTTAGTTTTTTTTCGTAACGAAAAATTCACAGGACAGAAATTAAACACAGAATGGTAGCCCAGGTGACATAGTATAGCAGAAAAAGATATGAAGCTCTGAAGGTTCAGCTGATTGCCTGTAAAAAAAAACAAATTCTAATCTTTTGCAAGAAGCTTCATGTTCAAGGAAAAAACAGCTTTGGTAGTTGGCCAAAAAATATGTGATAAATTATTCGATGGCTCTACATGTCTGCTATGTATGTGTGAAGTTAAATAAAGGCATTATTTTTAAATGCGAGAAATTATTCTTTGAAATTTCGTCAGCACCGACTTTTCTCGGATGTGCGCACAGCTTGCCGGCCGGGAATGCAGACGACAAATCTGGATTAGCCTGCAACACAGATGACGGAGAAGCGGTGTTAGGGTCTGCATTTCATTGCCAAGGGACACATGATGTAACGCGACGAGGCTTGTGTTTGGTGTGGGCCAGGTAAACCATACAGCCATTGCACATAAAATATCAATACGAGGTCTGTTAGAAAATTATCCGACCTTTGGCTGAAGCAAAAAAACACTGGCATAACTGGAGCGTTGGAAACCTAATCACCCTCAAAGTAGTCTCCTTGGGGCTCCAGCCACTTCTCCCAGCGGTGCTGCCATTGTTAGAAGCATTCCGAGAAGGCCTCTTTCCGAATGGAGTTTAGCTCAGCTGTCGCTGCAGCCATAATGTCTTCTCTTGTCTGAAATCGCGCTTCTTTCAATGGCCTCTTGATTTTGGGAAACAGCCAGAAGTCGCAGGCGGCCATATCAGGAGAGTAAGGAGCCTGTCGAACTACAGGAGTCTGGTTTTTCGCCAAAAAAGTCTGAATCAAGTGCTAGAAAAGCATTGTCGTGATGGATGCGCCAATTTCCTGTTGACAACTTCGGCATCTTGCGCCACACAGCATCACATAGGCCAACTATCCCTGTAGTAGTCTTTAGTGATTGTTTGACCCTGTGGTGCGTACCCGTGGTGTACCACACTGCGGGAGTCAAAGAAAGCAGTCAGGAGCACTTTGACGTTGCTGCGCACTTAGCGGTCTTTGGTTGGTGACGTAGAATGCTTCCACTGTAACGACTGGGATTTGGTTTCCGGGTCGTAAACATACACCCAAGACTTGTGACCAGTGATTATGGTGTTCATGAAGTTGGGGTCACTGTTTGCGGAATCCAGCATGTCTGTGAGCCTTCACGAAGTTGCTTTTGCTCCACCATGAGCAGCTTGGGAACGAATTTCGGCGAAACTCTCTTTATGGCCAAACCTTCGGTGATAATGGAATGTGGATAAAATGTGCTGATGCCCACCTCTTCCTCAATTTCTTGGATAGTCACACGACGGTCCCGCATCACCACGGGGTTCACTTCGGCAATGACCTGGTCATTTCGGCATGTTGATGGCCGACTGGAGCGTGGCTCGCTCTCCACCGATGTGTGGCCGTCTTTAAACTGGTTGTACCACTCCTTAATCTGTGTGCTGCTCATAGCATAGTCACCGAAAGCAGTCTGAATCTTCCTAATGGTTTCCACTTGGCTGTCGCCCAGTTTCTGGCAAAATTTGATGCAGTAGCACTGCTCCAGTTGCTCCGCCATTTTCCTTGCAATAAAAAACCGACGAGAGCACTGTGTACTACCTCATTCAAACGCTGCGTCCCAGGAATTCACGCTATTGGCAGGCGGGAAAAAATTCGTGCATGCGCACAAAGGTTCAAGGGCGGATGATTAAAACGCGCTTGTTTCATATTCATCAGGCGTTCGCAAAAAAAGGTCAAATACTTTTCTAACAGACCTCGTACGTATTAAATACGTGAGGGAATCCTGCAATGCTAAAAGATATGTTTCATGCAGTTTACAAAAAGAACTATCAGCTATTATATAGACAGTAAATCCAGAAAGAGCGCCGATATTGTTCATACAAAGCATTTTAAAGGGTATGTCGCCTTGCAATGTAACATAGAGGGAGCAGGACACTTTGTGCCCTGCTCCCTGGAGCCCAATGATGATGCAAGTAGAAAACACCTTCATAATTAAGACTGAAAACCTACATGAGTATGAACAAATTCTTGTGGTGTTGTTTGCTACCACTGTTTCAGAGCCGGGACATGCTCATCTATAAAAGTCATATGTGCCATGTTCAGTCTGATGTGGTCAGACACCATTGGCGACCACTTCTTGCGTTTATGTTAAAAAATACGAGTTGAGACTGCAGCTGCAGCGCTTGACGTCAACTGCCTTCGTAATGATAAAAAAGGCAGTCAGTTTGTTGAGTAGTTCTTGTGGCTAATTAACAATCTTTCCTTGCTAGATGACATGGCTTCATATATTTATGCTATATTTATGCTGTATGTGTGATCAACAAATGAACATTATAAGAAATAATTTATCACACTTAAAGAATAATACCTTTTTGTTATTTGTCACATGCATAGCAGACATGTAGGGCTGTGTAATGATGGGTGACATATACGTTTGTGCCAACCACCAAAGCTAATTTGTTTACCTTCAACACGAAGCTTTTTGCAAAAAATTCGAAATTTACAGTTTTGTTTTAGCTGATCAACTGAAACTCCAAGGCTTGAAATATTTTGCAGCTATCCCAAGTCAACCAGTCTGATTTTATATTTATTTTGTGCCTTCTGTATTTTCCTACGTTAGAAGAAAATTCAAACATTGCGAATTTTGGCAGTCACACCAGTTCAGTCCCTTGACATGAACGCCATCTGAATATCTGGATCATACAATTTCCCTTTGAAAAGAAACGTGTATCAGTGCCTTCTAGCTTAGATGGGCAAGAACAATACATTTTTGCCAAAATTCAAAAAAATTTTGCGAAGGAAAATAAATGGGGAGCAACAGTTCGGAGCTTCAACTATATCTGTGATGGTCAAGAAAACGCTGGTTGGTTGCCCTGGAATGACTCAAGTGTATGTATGAAAGCAAATTTTCTAAAAAATTTTCTCATTGTACCTACTCAAAATCAAGCAAACTTGAAATGATTTGCTATAATGGAACAGTTCCTGACAAAATTGAGTTGTTTGGCATGAAATGACTTAAGATACTTAAAAATACATTGATAAGGAAACACTATCCTTACTGAAACCATATCAAAAACTAACATAAAAATGTAGTGAACAGTAACAAAGCACAGCACTTATATTCTGGATTGAGCAATCCAATGTGGGCTTCTCAGGAGACTAGCATAATTAACATAAATAAAATGAATATAGAAATGTCAAGGCATAGAAAGGCACAACATTTGTATGCTCATTTGAGAAATCCAAATTGGGCTCTTCAGGAGACTAACATAAGACATAAAAATGTCGAGAGTTACAAAAGCACAACACTAGTGTTTTGGTTTGAGCTGTCCAACTTGGGCTCTTCAGAGGCTATTGGTCCCATGCGAGAAGCGAGGCCAGAGTTCTTAACATAGGGCATGTTGGTACCAGGAAATTTGCGACACGTGAAGCCTTATCATGATCGGACAGCCAGGGCCCGTCGTTTTGAAGTGGGCGATGAGGTCATGCTATTGCGCACATCGCTAAAAAACAAACTCGACGTGCAGTGGGAGGGCCCAGCACGGATTGTTCAAAAACTGTCGGACGTTAACTACGTGGTGAGTCTGCCAGGAAAGCGGAAAGCACAGCAAGTTTACCACTGTAATCTGCTCAAACCTTATAGACAAAGGAAAGCAGTGGTGTGCATGATGGTAAACGTTCCTGAAGAGCTTCCGGTCGAGCTTCCGGGACTAGGCTCAGTGACGAACAGGGAAGACACCGGTCAAGTCATTAGTGACCTTATCAGTAAAGCACGGCTGTCGCCTGAGCAGAAAACCGAACTACACCAGCTCTTACAAGAGTTTCAAGGTCTGTTCTCTGAGAGGCCTGGTAGGACTTCTGTCCTTACTCATGATATAGAACTTACCTCCCCAGAGCCAGTACGATCCAAGGCGTATCGGGTGTCACCCCGCCAGCACGATATTATGGAGGCTGAGGTAAAGAAAATGCTACAGCTCGGAGTTATTGAGGCGGGTGAGAGTGATTATACCTCCCCTTTGATTTTAGTTGAGGTACCGGGCAAGGAACCTCGTCCTTGCGTCGACTACCGCAGGCTTAATTCCATCACTAAGGATCAAATTTATCCGATCCCTAACATCGAGGAGCGCCTTGAGAAAGTTAGTAGCGCTCAGTTTATTTCCACCCTAGATCTTGTCAGGGGTTATTGGCAGGTTCCACTTACAGAAGAGGCTAGTAGGTATGCGGCGTTCATTTCACCAATGGAAACATTCCGTCCTAAAGTGTTGAGTTTTGGTTTGAAGAACGCGCCATACTGCTTTTCAAGCCTCATGGATAAAGTGTTGCGGGGACAGCAAGAATTCGCTTTACCGTATTTAGACGACGTAGCGATATTCTCCGCATCCTGGTCTGAGCATATGGCACACTTGCGGGCAGTGCTAACCCGCCTGCGCGAAGCGGGCTTGACAGTCAAGGCTCCTAAGTGCCAGTAAGCACAGGCCGAGGTTGTCTACCTCGGTCACGTGATTGGTCAGGGTCGTCGCCGCCCCTCTGAAATAAAGGTGGCCGCTGTGCGAGACTTCCCGCAACCGCGCACGAAGACCGATATTCGGTCGTTCTTAGGTGTCGCCGGCTACTATCAGAGCTACATCCCCAGGTACTCTGATATCGCGGCTCCCCTGACGGATGCTCTAAGAAAGACAGAGCCGCAAACAGTCGTCTGGGACGAGACAAAGGAAAGAGCTTTTAGCGCCCTATAGAGTGCCCTAACAAGCCAGCCTGTGCTACGATCGCCAGACTATACAAAAGGGTTCGTTGTTCAGTGCGATGCTAGTGAGCGAGGCATGGGCGTTGTACTGTGCCAACGGGAAAATGGAGAAGTAGAACACCCCGTCCTGTATGCTAGTCGTAAGCTGACCAGTCGTGAGCAGGCGTACAGCGCCACCGAGAAAGAGTGTGCGTGTCTCGTATGGGCCGTTCAGAAATTGTCATGCTATCTAGCCGGCTCGAGGTTTATCATTGAGACGGATCACTGCCCTCTCCAATGGCTGCAGACCATCTCTCCCAAAAATGGCCGCCTCCTGCGCTGGAGCCTCGCTTTGCAACAATATTCCTTTGAGGTGCGTTACAAAAAGGGGAGTCTCAACGGTAACGCCGATGGCTTAAGTCGAAGCCCCTAACGTAGGAATCAGCCTCAAAATTGTTTGTTACTGATGTTTTTCTTCCTGAGGCAGGATTTTTAACATATTGCTTTTGTTTAGTGTTTCAAAGTGATGACATGCTTTCTAGTGCAATTTTCCAATTTGTGGACGCGTTCTAAGTGCTGCTAGACTACTGTAAGGAACTAGGCAGTGGTGTAGAGGGGGAAAGAGCCTGGCAGGGCTTAGTGAGGGTTGTGCCGTGCTTGCTGACTGAGCGGTTGAGTTTCAGCGTAGTTCTAACGCTTGCCGGGAACGAGAACAAAAGTGTGAACTCTCCCGAAGTCACTTTGCAGTGTCCTGTGCGAACCTGAACGAGAGAACGAGGCCTTCTCTGTGCGCTGCGCTCAAGAAACGTCGAGGGATGCCCGACTTCGGTTATGAGCATCATCGAGCGACATCCCTCCGGACAGCGGATGCAGTCCCCTGACCATCGGGATCTCCTTCCCCCGGCGGGGCGGTCTGTTACGTTTCGCCTACGACGCGCGGTATAGCCGGCGCGGATGCAACGGACGCTGGGGCTTCGTTCAAAGCGGCAGACATTTTGGCCCGTTCGGCGCCGCTGCTACGCCTCCCCGCCAAGCGCGTCCAGGCATGTTCCAATGCCACGTGTCTACGGTGTGCGTGTGTGTGTGTGTGCATGTTGGTGCCCACGCTTGTCAAAGCGCGGCAGCCGGGGAGAGGAGCTCCCCCAACTGTGAGGCGAGAAGGTCTGACCGGCGCCGGCCCGGCGGATGCGTCACCTACTCGTCCCAACGTGCCCGAGCGGCGCCGGCCCAGCGGATGCGTCACCTACTCGTCCCAACGGGCCCGAGCGGCGCCGGCCCAGCGGATGCGTCACCTACTCTTCCCAACGTTCCCGAGCGGCGCCGGCCCGGCGGATGCGTCACCTACTCTTCCCAACGTGCCCGAGCGGCACAGTCACGTGCGCGTCTATAGAGGCGTTCCTTCTTGCCCTCAACTGCAAAAGTATAAAAGCAGCTGCCCCCAGACGCCGAGAGAGGCTCCGATTTCTTCTGTTGAGTAACGTGCTCTCCAGTCTCTCTACTTCGGTCGACCTGACCGCCCACTCTTTTGCGATGCTAGAATAAACAAGTTGTTCTGTTACCAGTCGACTCATGGTTTGCCGGGACCTTCGGATGCTTCCAGTTGTGCCCCAGGCCGCCAGGCCCACGCTACCCTTGGGGCTTACGACCCAGGTGCAACAACGGGCGTCAGCGCTGAGGTTCCAACAACTCTGCACGTCGAGTTTGTTTTTTAGCGATGTGCGCAATAGCATGACCTCATCGCCCACTTCAAAACGACGGGCCCTGGCTGTCCGATCATAATAAACGTTGGCCCTCTGCTGGGCCTTTGCCATTGCTTCACCTGACAACTCCTGTGCCCTTCTTAAGCGTTCGAGGAGCTTAAGCACGTAATCCACCACGACTGGGTCGTCGCCCCTGCCTTCCCACGATTCTCGAAGCATGCGAAGCGGAGATCGCAGCGAGCGACCGTACACCAGCTCAGCTGGCGAAAACCCCGTAGCCGCATGCGGCGCGGTCCGTAATGCAAACATCACCCCAGGCAGACACAGCTCCCAGTCAGTTTGATGTTCAAAACACAATGCTCTCAACACGCGCTTCATGACGGAGTGGAGCTTCTCAGCGGAATTCGACTGGGGGTGGTACACTGAGCTGTGTAACAGCTTTACCCCGCACCTTTCGAGAAAGGCTGTCGTCAAAGCGCTAGTAAACACTGTGCCCTGATCTGATTGGATTTCCGCAGGAAAACCAACTCGCGCAAATATGGACAGTAGTGCATTGACTATTTCAACTGAGCTGAGTTCTTTAAGCGGCACTGCTTCAGGGAACTTTGTCGCTGGGCAGATCACAGTCAAAATGTGTCTGTACCCCGTGGCTGTTACCGACAGAGGTCCCACTGTATCAATAACGAGCCGTCTAAAAGGCTCCGTAATGATAGGTACCAATCTCAACGGCGCCCTCGATTTGTCCCCTGGTTTGCCCACCCGCTGACAGGTGTCACATGTCCTCACGAAATGGTCTGCGTCCCGAAAACACCCTGGCCAATATTACTCTTGCAAGAGACGGTCCTTAGTTTTCTTAACTCCTAGGTGTCCGGACCACGAACCCCCGTGCGACAAGCGCAACAGATCCTGACGATAGCATTGAGGCACGATCAGGTGATCGAACTCCACTCCCCTGCGGTCTAGATACTTCCGGTACAGGACCCCACCTCTTTCCACAAAGCGAGCATTTTTCTTGGCGATACCTTCCTTGATAATGCAGCGTATGTTTTCTAGGCTGCCATCCTTTTTTTGCTCGGCTATCAAAGCCGACCGGCTGACTTTTAGCAACCTATTAAGTCCGTCTGACGTAGGCGCGATGAGCAAATCTGCGTATAGCTCTTCTAACTTTCCCGCATCGGGAATTTCTTCTCCAGTATCTGGTGCCTTTAACGCTACAGGCTCAATTTTATTCAATTCGGGCGTGCTCTGAATATCAGCTTGCTGCGCCTCTGATCCTTTCTCATTGTTCGACAACGTCGGCCCCGCAACTACCGCCTTTGCAGCGAGCTCCCGAACCTTCGATCTGGTTAAGGCCTGAACGCTAGCCTCACCAAACAAAAGCCCCTTTTCGCGCAGGAGGTGATCGGACCTGTTCGAAAATAGGTACTGGGGGGGCAGCATAGATGACACTGCGGCCTCCGTCTCAAGTGCTCCGAAAGGTCCTTCAATAAGCACTTTTGCTACGGGCAGACACACGCTATGAGCTTCCACGGCTTGCTTGATCCATGCGCACTCGCCCGTGAACATATCGGGTTCTACGTAGGAGGGGTGAACTACATCCATCGTAGCTGCGGAATCGCGAAGCACTCGGCACTCTTTCCCGTTCACGAGGAGGTCTCGCATGTCAGGCTCGAGAAGCTTCATGTTCTCGTCAGTGCTGCATAATGGCAAAAACACAACTTTTGTCTTTGTTTCCGGACACTGCGCCGAAAAGTGACCCGGCTTCTGGCACGTATAACACACGCGCGCTTGCCTCATCTCGAACCGCTTTCTGCGTTCGGCTTCGGCTGCCGCCGTCTCCTTACGTTCTGTCGGACTGCTTTCACTCGCATCTGCACTACGTGTGTCCCCCTTTAATCTCATGGGTGTGAACTTCGGCCTCTCAAACTTGGAGCCAAATTCACCCTTTTGACCGTCCTTAGCTCCGCGAGCCCGACGCGTCACAAACTCCTCGGCTAGCTCAGCGGCTTTAGCCACCGTACAAACGTCTGGCCTATCCAAGACCCAGTACCGCACGTTCTCAGGTAACCGACTATAAAACTGTTCTAGCCCGAAACACTGCAGAACTTTCTCGTGGTCACCAAACGCTTTCTCTTCTTTGAGCCACTCCTGCATGTTTGACATAAGCCTGTAGGCAAACTCTGTATATGACTCACTTTTGCCTTTCTCATTTTCCCGAAACTTCCGACGGAACGCCTCCGCTGACAGCCTATACTTTTTTAGCAGACTCGATTTCACTTTGTCGAAATCCTCTGCCTCCTCTCTATTCAAGCGAGCGACTACGTCGGCCGCCTCGCCGGGTAACAAAGTGAGCAAGCGCTGGGGCCACGTTTCCCGAGAGAACCCCTGCTTCTCGCACGTTCGCTCGAAGTTAACCAGGAACAAACCAATGTCCTCTCCAAGCTTAAACGGCCGCATCAGGTCAGTCATTTTGAACAATACGCGTTCTCCTGCACCGTGTGCCTGACTTCCATTACGAGCGCGTTCGATCTCTATCTCGAGACGCTTCATTTCCAGAGCGTGTTGACGGTCGCGCTCTTGTTGCTCTCGCTCTTTCTGTTCTTTACGTTCACGCTCTTCTCTTTTTGCCGTCTCCCTCTCCTCAATGGTCTCAAGGCATTCCGACAGCTCGTCATCCTCAGCTTCTAACTCAAGAATAGCCCTTAGCAGTTCTGGCTTTCTGAGTTTGTCTGAGACATCCAGACCCAACTCTCTTGCAAGCTCCAGCAATTTCGGTTTGCGCAACGACTTCAAATCCATGGCTGCTCTGAATGCTGCTTTCTCTACTGTCTATTATTGTCTTGCCGCAAACTAACCCGGCAGCAACGACAACCACAATTACCAGCTCTGTTTCTTACACTAACAAAAGCCTGGCAAAACTCAGAAGAAGAAAGTCCCGCACTCACCAAACCTCGCAGCCAAGAATTCAGCGCAGTCGTTCCGCTGCAGGCAACCAGTCATCACACAGGGCTCGTTGCACTGCTCCCGGATGGTCGTTGTGCTGCTCAGCATACAGTCAACTGCATATCTCCGCTGCTGGCCTCCGTTTTCGCGATCCCACCGCTGGCAGACAGTTGTTGGAACCTCAGCGCTGACGCCCGTTGTTGCACCTGAGTCGCAAGCCCCAAGGGTAGCGTTGGCCTGGC
Source organism: Dermacentor variabilis (assembly GCF_050947875.1). Lineage (NCBI taxonomy): Eukaryota > Metazoa > Arthropoda > Arachnida > Ixodida > Ixodidae > Dermacentor > Dermacentor variabilis. The sequence goes on from NW_027460280.1 coordinate 19,383,899, forward strand.
GGCCTGGGGCACAACTGGAAGCATCCGAAGGTCCCGGCAGACCATGAGTCGACTGGTAACAGAACAACTTGTTTATTCTAGCATCCCAAAAGAGTGGGCGGTCAGGTCGACCGAAGTAGAGAGACTGGAGAGCACGTTACTCAACAGAAGAAATCGGAGCCTCTCTCGGCGTCCGGGGGCAGCTGCTTTTATACTTTTGCAGTTGAGGGCAAGAAGGAACGCCTCTATAGACGCGCACGTGACTGTGCCGCTAGGGCACGTTGGGAAGAGTAGGTGACGCATCCGCCGGGCCGGCGCCGCTCGGGCACGTTGGGAAGAGTAGGTGACGCATCCGCTGGGCCGGCGCCGCTCGGGCACGTTGGGACGAGTAGGTGACGTATCCGCTGGGCCGGCGCCGCTCGGGAACGTTGGGACGAGTAGGTGACGCATCCGCCGGGCCGGCGCCGGTCAGACCTTCTCGCCTCACAGTTGGGGGAGCTCCTCTCCCCGGCTGCCGCGCTTTGACAAGCGTGGGCACCAACATGCACACACACACACACACGCACATCGTAGACACGTGGCATTGGAACATGCCTGGACGCGCTTGGCGGGGAGGCGTAGCAGCGGCGCCGAACGGGCCAAAATGTCTGCCGCTTTGAACGAAGCCCCAGCGTCTGTTGCATCCGCGCCGGCTATACCGCGCGTCGTAGGCGAAACGTAACAGCCTGCAAAAACAAGAAGCCAGAACAAGTTTTAAAAAGCAACTTCCACATGCAAAAGAATGGCATACAATATGTCCTCGTTATAATGAAATTGATTTATGTATTTGTGCTGCTTTATTCCAACTTTCCACGGGTACAGCTTTACAGAATGACCATTTAAATTTATTCAGTGCGGCACAGGACTCCACTAAGTGTCAAATGCAGGAAAGGGCAAAGAGGAGCAAAACACTGTAGCAAAATAACGTTATTAATATCCTCAATGTCGAAGATGTGAACTTCGCCTGCTGACAAACAAAATGGTTAAAAAAATTCATGTCGTTCATAAATAAACCTGAACTGACAACTAAAATTATTTCTTGTAACTTTCGTAATTAAAATGTGCAGCACTTCACTGTGCTTTTCCATGCTCCAGATACAATACTGTCATGTCACTACAATTGAGTGTAGCTTCATTTGAAGTTAGGTTTACTGAGCTCACATGCAATCGGAATGTACTTCTCTCCTCACAATGACTTAGGACTTTCTACATTAAAGAATACACTGCTTACAGCGAAGTATGTTTTCTGCCTCAACGACTGAATTACTGTTATAATGAGGATTCCGTGTAGTTGTGCACCAAGCTACTTAGCATGACACATGCAGAATGTGACAGATACGAAGAAATGCTGTCTTTTACGAGCCATATGCCATAGGACTGACTTCTTTAAACCTTTTTAGGGTTCACTGCCGTACATCTGTGGCTGTGACGGAACGTTCTGAAAAAATTTGTCTTTTCAGAACAAAGTGGTTGCCTAGCATCCCACTGCAGGTGCTGCAACCTTCTGAGACTTCTGGAAAATATTCTTATAGTGCTGTCGGTCCTTGGGTTTCTCCAAAACCGATTTTTCACTTAGCTCCTTGGTGTCTGTCAATGCAGTAATTTGGGAGTGTTGACAGAAGTTTTTGTAAGTTTTTATTTATTTATTTATTTATCACAATACCCACGGCGCCCGTAGGCATTACAGCGGGGCGGAGAAGGAAACAGAGAACCAATAAATAAAGCAGGCAAAACAAAACATATACCCGGAATGCTTTAATACTCGCACATACACACAAAAACACAAAAACACTATCTTACTTCAGTGGGCGTATAGAGTTTGAAAATACCTCATTTGATAGAATCATTGCGACATCGGATGGTAGCTTGTTCCATTGGGTTATGGTTCTGGGGAAAAATGACATTTTAAACGCTTCAGTTTTGCAGGCTATTTCTTTAACCTTATTTTCATGGTCCAACCGTTGAGAAACGTAATCAGGCTTGGAAAAATATTTCCCGGGATTTATACCTGTTCGAGAGTGGAATACGTTATGAAAGAGTTTCAGTCCGAGCTATTTCCTGCGTTGCTGCAGTGGCTCCCAACTGAGGCTTTCTTTTCCTCTTGAAACACTGAAATTCCTAGTGTCATTTGAATAACCAAAACGAACGGCTCTGCTTTGAATTCTTTCTAAACTGTTCACGTCACGTGCCATCCACGGATCCCACACTGCACACGCATAATCCAGAACAGATCGGACATTTGATTTGTACAATGATACCTTTGTCTCCAGTGGCAACTTTTTTGCATTTTTGCGCAGGAAACCTAGAACGCGGCATGCTTTAGTTGTGATATGATCAATGTGACGGCTCCAAGAAAGAACAGGTGTGAAATAAACGCCGAGATGTTTGTGCTCCTGAACCGATATTATCATGGTTGAATTTAAAGAGTAACAGAAGTCATGAGGGGTTCTTTTCCTCGAGAAACGCATATGAACGGTTTTTTCATGTTAATGTGCATGTGCCACTTGTTGCACCACTCATTTACCTTGTACAGGTCGTTTTGTAAAACATTGCAGTCATGGGTAGTATGAATAGTCCTGTACAAAACACAATCATCGGCAAATAGCCTGATTTCCGATGAAATACCGGAGCAAATATCATTTATATAGATAAGAAATAAAAGTGGTCCCATGACTGATCCTTGGGGCACTCCAGAGGACACATCAACTTCACGGGATGTTTTGCCATTAAGCACAACTTGCTGTTTTCTTAAAGTTAGGTATTCTTTTATCCAGTTAACAACCGTATTGTCTATATTATATATGTCTAATTTTTCTATAAGTAAAGAGTGAGGGACAACATCGAACGCCTTCTTAAAATCTAGAAACAAACAGTCAACAGAAAAACCCTTATCCAAAGCTCCTGCTAAATCATGCGTCAGCTCAAGCAACTGTGTTGTACAGGAAAATCCACTGCGAAATCCAAGCTGCTGGGGGCTGAGCAAAGAGTGCACGTTCATGTGGCTCATAACGTTACTGTAAAGCACATGCTCAAGTATCTTACATGCAACGCTAGTAAGCGAGATAGGCCGGTAATTCAAAACACTACTTCGCGGTCCACCTTTATGCACAGGGACGACATTGGCAAGTTTCCAGTCATGTGGTAAATATATTTCTACTAAAGATTTAGTAAAGATTACGCACAGATATTTGGACATCTCCCCTGGGCACAAAGAAAGCAGTGCTGGTGATAAAGCATCAGGCCCAGTTGCTTTAGACGCATTCAATGTTCTGAGAGCTGCCTCTATTCCTCGTTGGTCGATCACGATATCGTCCATGGGCTTACCCACCACTTGGGTGGATCGCGCCACAGTGTTTTTAGTGTCAACATGAGCAGCATACACAGAACTGAAAAACGAGACAAAACACTCGGCTTTTTCAATATCGTTATGGATGTAGCACCGTCGCTATCAAGAGCAGGTATTGGTAATACATCTTTACTGTTCATTTTAAAGAATTGCCACAGTTCTTTCGGTCTTTTCTGTGTACGCAGGTGGAACGTGCTAAAGTATTTATCTTTGGCTGTCTGCGTATCTACCTTCATCTCTTCAGTTTTGTTTTTGAGCTTATCTTTAAGCTTCAACGAAGGGTTTTTCTTATAAGCGGCTTAAACGTGAGCTCTCTGCCTGGCCTTGCATTTCACGTGTCGAGAACACCACGGCTTACTTTTGCTACGCCGCGCAGTCATAACCCATGATGGGACATATCTTTCCCGCATCTAGAGCAACTTGTTCTTAAATACTTCCCATAATTCTTCCATATTCATGAATTCAGCCTGTGTCTCAAATACATCATAGTAGGAATCTAGAGCCAGGGTCATTTCACTGACACGTGCTTTTTGATAGCTATAGATACGCCGTGGACCACTGTTAGCAGCTCTCACATACTGCAAATTCATATTGTCACGTGGTAGTGACGGTGAAGAAAGTAGCGATACGGTGGAATACGAAACTAGCTTTTATTGGGCGAACCTGTGCCCACAAATAGAAGCTACACTTATAGCACAACGATAGCGGCGAACACGGTCGGCGATCGTCGGAAATCTGATCAGCGGGTAAAGCGCGTCGGCTTTTATAGAGCAGTCGTCGAATGTTCCAGACTAATCGTTCGGACCAGCGTGCCTTCCACAAAGTTCTACACCATTCGCGTCAGGTTATGAAACCAGATAACATAAGGTTCGGCGACAACAGACAGCGGATAGAAGCATCGATAACTTTCCAGAACCTTCGGATAAATGCAGGCGCGTCAAGCGCTGTGCGATAACATTTGTTAGGCGACGAAACGTGGTCGCCCGAAAAAGATAAGTACACGTGTCAATATCGCACAGTACAGCTTGGTGGTCGCTTATGCTCGGCAGCACTATTGTAGAACGCACCGCCTCTGGCGTGTTAGTGAAAAATAAATCTAAAACATTTTTTGCTCGTGTGGGCTCTCGAACTAGTTGTGTTAGCTCGAAGAGGCGACATATCTTCAACATTACTTGACTGGCTGCAAGCGCTGGAACTGGGATCTGCCAGAGACGAATTGATTTCTGGAAGATTAAAATCACCGCCTATAACTAGATAATAGGTGCTCACTGTTTCCATTGCAGCGGTAAGCTCACCTAGAATATTAAGTTTGCTTCCTCGTGGGCGATAGAACGAACATACCGATAATGACCTACCGTTCTTAAATCTAATCTCTACCCACAACATTTCACTTTGACTGCATTCAATATCAATTTCCCGGGAGCACATTGTCACATCCACTAAAATAAAAACGCCGCCCGCGAAACTATTTCGGTCCTTACGGTAACAAACAAAGCCCCTGGGAAATACTTCGTTATCCTCAACGTCAGCATCGAGCCAGGATTCAGATCCAAGAACGACAGTTGGTCTAGACATATCAACGAGGCTAGAAAATTCATCACCTTTATTTCTTATGCTTCTGCAATTCACAATAAGAAAAGAAAGCACCGACCCATCCGCTTTCAGTTTCTGTCAGTCTGCTTGTACAACTCGGTCCAGGGATTCATTATAGACGTATTTTACCTGATTTATGTAAAGAGTAGTGAACTTGAGGTTTACTTTGTCAGTCTTCACTTGATTCGCCTTAGCATAATCCTACAATCGTTTCCGCTTTTTGCGCACGCACTCAGAAAAGTCCTCTGAAATACTAATGTCTGAGCCCTTTAATTCCCTCGCGCTTGATAACACTGCCTGCTTTTCCTTAAACGAAAGAAACTCGACCATTATTGGCCGCTTTTTATTAGGATTATGCCTTCCAAGACGATGTGCTCTCTCTATTGATACGTTTTCACATTGAAGCCTCGACTGACAAATTTCTAAGATACGTTCCTCAGCATTTTCATACGTTTCGTGTTCATCATCTTTCACACCATAAAAAATTAAATTGCACCTCCTACTGCGGTTTTCAAGGTCATCAACCTTATCTACAAGCGCCTTTAGCTCAGCTTGTTGCACTTCGCAAATATGTTTGCATCCCTTTACGACGCTGTGCAGTTCAAGTTTAGTAAGCGTTGTTTCTCATTTAGTCATACGTTCGTTGAGGTCCGATATGGCCGAGTTACTTTCGGCTTGGTGTTTTTCAATAGCACCAAGTTTTTCCTTGATTTCATTTTGTCCGTCTAAAAGACGGTTAAGAACTGTATCGTCAGGGCCAGGGTTCATCTCGACGTCACCACATACAAGTAACAACAAAAAATTACCGACGATTACGTTACTTCCTAATGCGAAATTTGAGCGCAGCAAATAAGCTGTTTCACCTTTTGGATAGATTGAGGCAAAGAAATCGAGCAACACATGTATGCGCTATCACATAATTTTTTTTTTCACACGTATTCCTTTAACAAAGACTCCACTAACAGTTCTTGACAGTCATGAAGGAAGCTTTGTGGTCGGAGAAATAGACTGATATATGTTCGACTTGGTACACCAATGCTTGATTCTCAAAGACGAGATCTATACAAGTGCCTCGCGAGGTTGTCACAGCCGTGAGGGAAGCAGAGGCTAAGCGCCGCCGCCGAGAAGACCCTGCCGTTCGCGCCGCCGAAGCGGAGGCTCATCGCCGCCGTCAAGAGCAACCAGCAGTAAGCGAGGCTGAAGCAGAAGCTCATCGCCGCCGCCGAGAAGACCCTGCAGTTCGCGCCGCCGAAGCGGAGGCTCATCGCCGCCGTCGAGAGCAACCAGCAGTAAGCGGAAGCGGAGGGGGGCGGCGTGTACACCCAGCGGCAAACGATGGGGGCAGAAGCGCGTGCAGCAAGCGGACAACACGATAAAGGGAGGAGGGAAGAGATAGCAGCGACTGACTGATGCCGCTGACGGCGATAGTGAGTCAACCCCAGCTATCCGCCACACAAGAACAGGGGGGGGGGACCCTTTCCTCCTCTTTCTGCATGGCGGCGACGGTGTTCTATGCAGTCACGTTATCTTGACTCTCTAGCGGCGTCAGCGGCATCCAGCGGTATCAGTCGGTCGCTGCTAGCGCTGGGGGGATGAAAGGGGGGCGGAGCTGGTTACGAGGCCGACGCCGACGACGACGCCGACGACGACGCGAAACCCAGGAACGGACGCCAAAGAGCTGCGCTCTAAAAGTAAAATGCGAAGCGGCGTAGCAACTTGAACGGATAGCGCCTACAAAACACAGGTCGAAACCGACAGGCATGAGCTCTTACGCTCGCAAAAAGCACTGGGGGTGGTACTGGCAGAATGAAAATAGAATAAGCATCGCACGTTGCATTCTGACTGACCTGCACAAAGAAGAGCATTCGCGTGAGCGGCGCAGCCATAGCCGTGCCGGTCCCACGCCCCAGAGGCACACTGATGTTCTGCTGTATTAGTAGGCTGTCTAGGCGGTAAGCGACGTTTCAAGGTTCGTTGACTGGTATCGGACAAAGTCCAAGAGTAGCGGTAGTGTCCGTTCCGTCACAGATGTTGGTTCTTTTGGCGGCTTCCCAAGAAGGGACAGACGAGCGAAGATTCCTCGGCCGATGACGCAGGTTTCAAAAATATGCCTTGCCAACTTCTTGAAAAGCACGGGCACGAAAGCGAAGTGAGCAGCCCCTGCACGAAGAAGAGCATTCGCGTGAGCGGCGCAGCCATAGCCGTGCCGGTACCACGCCCCCATTTTTGTGTTTCATTACACAAAAATATTATGCTGCTTTATCCCGCACAAAACATTAAAACATGTAAAACTGGAAATATTAAAATGGTATTGCCACTTTATTGTTACTTAAAAATTATTTACCAGTTTATTTTCTCGGAAAGTCACTCCGAAGAACTTAAATCTGCAATAAATATATTAAGGATGCGCGAAAAGTGATTTTTGAGACTGAACCGAATAATGCCAGAAGCAAATCAAATATTCGATAGCTTCTGAATAATGAACAGCTGATATCACAATTAATGTAAGGTGAGGTTCACATCCTAGTATTCTTAAAGTTAGCAAGTTTCTGTCATTGTTACGTTATGAAGAGCTGTTTATTAGAAGCACAAATGGAGTAGCAAAAAGTTTCTTCACATGCACAGGACTCTTCAGTAAGCCTAAATGATAGCTGTACAGCCTCTAAAGTACAGCTACTTAAGTAACGTAGCCTGGTCTGCTATTCTTACAAGTTCTTACGTGTTATGTCTATACTATGTTACTGGAGGTGAAAATTTACCGTACTTCGGATCAAATTTCATGTTTTATCGGGGTTTCGAAATATTGGAATAATACTCACATTTACAGATAGTGACCATTCAAAGACTAAATTGAATAGGACACTATTCAATTCGAAAGTTTTGAGTATTTGCACACCACAAAAAATATATAACTCCTAAATTAGAGAGGCATATTTCTCCCCAAAATGTGATCCTCAGCGGGCTAAACAAGAGCGACAGAAAAGCCCATTCATCTTTTTGATAAATTTAAGCCCATAATCTACTTGGCAAAGGAAGCAGGAAACAATTCTAACAATTTCAGAATGGGAGTAGTGGACATGTCCGATGGTCTGTAAGAAGCTTTATATATTAGGACCCAAGAGCCTATTCTCAATTTATTGAAGTATATGGGGAAAAGCCACATAAATATTTTTTTCATATCTTAGAATACAAAGTGATAGAGTGCATGTTAATAAATACGAGTAATAGGTTAGGTGCTTAGAATGAGTAAGCGTCCACTAAACATAGTACTGTTGACAGTGAAGCTGACAACTCTGTCCCTGTTGTTTCTTTGATTGAAACAGCCAAAAGAAAATTGCCACACCACTCAGGTTCCCTCTGCTGAAAGGCTGCTGTCTGGCATCACACGGACCTCCTTCAAGATAGGAGCAACTTTAATTAGATGTGGTCTGTTAAAATTGTTGAAACTACTGTTTCACATCTCAGAACCTGGACAACTGTTTTGATTTCTGCAATTTGGTGAACATGCTCCTGCTCGAGCTGAGCAGTAACCACACTTGAGCACAGCTTCTCCGCAATTCATGTATTAGAATAACACTTTCAGGCTACTTAAACATGTTCGTCATGCCAATAAATTTGGAGCGTGCTTCACAGACAACTATTCCTTGCAATGAGAGCTAAGTAGCGCTGCTAATGCGCAAATGCAGCTCATTTTATGTGGTGGAGCCGCTAAAAACTTTCAGCAGTGAAGGCAGCTTTTAAATTTTAGAAGCATTTGAGTATGGCGCCATTAGGCACTTAAAATCATATTGACAGTCATTCCAAACGGTAGGCTATTGTAGCACACAAATGCACACGCGGGCTACTTGAAAGCCGTTTGTTATGTCAATGGCAAGTTCATCATTTTAGAAAAAAATGTGAATGTAAAAATGCAACCGGAAAGGATATATGGCACTTGCCTATATAGCACTGACCCTGCTGCGGTCAAGAGCCTCTTTTGCCCCTTGGTGTTATTTCCAAAGCCCAAATGGCCCATGAGCTCCTCCTCTGTGAACACATGGTAAAGCAAGGCCCTTGCAAACTTTCTTGGTCCACCATGGCAGGCCATGGTAAGCTGTGCCAGGATAACCTTCTCAATGTGCACTCCTACAACCTATCTGAACCTGCATGTTTAAGCAAATGTTAGCAAAACAGTTTTAAGCCTTTCAAGCACATTCACACAACAGCCCTAGTGCAAGTAAATTACAAAAGTACCTGTTGCAAATCTAGAATGCTAACTTGACTTCTTACTAGCTTCTTATGCTGTCTGGATGCCACATGTTTCAGAAAAACAATCCAGCACAAAAAAGAATAAACCAAAGTATCCAAACATCTAGTACTTGAAAAAGGGGAGTACCAGCGAAACACAAATGACACGCACACAAGGAAACGGCATTAGACACGGACAGACGTTGGGACGGACCAGCGTCCGTTCCTGTCTAATGCCTTTTCCGTGTGTGCGCGTCCTCTGTTTTGCTGGTACCCCCCTTTTTCAAGTTCATCATGCACCAACTGGCCCAAGAGCTTGCGCTAATGCACATCTAGTACTATTTATGGTGATTACTATTCTTAGGATACTTCACATTTTCAGGTGTTTGTCTCCATTTTGCCATCCATTTGTGTCAATAGGTAGCCCAAGGTCTAATGGCGAGATTGGGCTGCTATGTTGAGGGAAGAGTTCAAAATCAACCGTCGGAACAGCTTGGGTGACTGGGTATGCGACCCTGGGCATATGCCACTTTTCAATGAATCTCTTTCACGCTATCTTGGGCAACTGCTGCTGCTTGTGTTGGCAAGCAGCATTATGAGCTCGAAGAGAGACATGATTGTCAATCATTACTAAGATTACCACTACACATCACGTTCGCTTGCTGTGCTCCAGAAGTAATATGAGATTCCACTCCACTGTATGAAATGTACATAAGCCGCAAGGACAGTATGTGCCAACCACCACCTCAATTAAATTAATCGACTCGAAAAGCATAGGCTGCACAAGATCACGGAGTGAACTCAGAAGTTTGTGGATAGTCAGTTGATGTCTATGTCAGGGACCTCTAGGGAGACTCGGTCATTTTCTCGATGTGCATCATCGTGCCGTCACACATTGTATTACAATTCTGTCTGTCTCGTTGTACCACCGTTCTAATAGTCATCACGTATCACCACAATTCAAAATATAAATAGATACTTATATCGACTGTTTATTTAATCTTTATGGAGAATACTTTGAGCATGAGTTTTTGCAGAGATCCTGAATTATACAGCTTAAAGGAGCACTAAAGTAAAATTAAATTAATTAAAGTCTGGCGTTCTAAGTGCCAAAACGACAATCTGATGTTTAGGCACGCCATAGTGGGGAACTCTGGATTAATTTTTACCAAATCAGGCTACAAGGTACATGTGCAATTTTGTATTTCACCTCCATCTAAATGCGGTTGTTTGATCCTGTGACCTCGTGCTTAGCGGCGCTGTGCCACCACACCTAAGCAACTACGGCATGAAAGCACTGAAGAGAAAAATTATTTTAGATGTATCTGTAAATGACCTTCCTACAATTCAAGAGATTCACTCGTACCGTGACAAGAGGCTGAGCAAACTGTAAAAGCAGCAAGAGGAAAGATTGTTGGCAGTGCTGCCTTGAAGTTAACACACCCGCTTGCTGTGACGCCATGGATTTTGATGACGTCTGTTCAGGTGTAGAAATTTGTTTTACAAATAAAGATGTTCTTCATCGTATTCCAAAAACCCAAAATAAAAAGCGTCAGGAACTTTTAGAGAACCAATACAGCCCAAGTTAGAAAAAATACTTGGAATCCACGATGTGACAATGAGTTGTCAGCACGAAGATTTTGGGGCGATACTCAGAAAATTGAACTTTGAGCTTTATTTTCTCTTATGATCATGCGACTACCAAGAAATTTACAGAAGTAGATATTTAAAACAATGCTTTATTTTAAATTCATTTAGGGTGTCATTAGTGTCCCCTTAATACAAAACAAGGAAAGCAGTTGGCTGCGTAATAGGATAACATGCACCACTGCTTCTCATTAAAGCAGGATTGTCAGTATAGTAGAGGGCATGCACTCGCTGCTCCAGAGGGGCGCCCTGCCACTTCCCCTCAACCTCCCAATTTCCAATTTCCTTATGAGCAGTGATGCAAGTTCTGTATCTTAACGAGACATAATGCCAAGGAGATTCATGCCATGCTGGCTACAGTATGTGGCGACCTGGACTTCACACCGTCCAGCTCGGCATCAATCTTTTTGGAATTTGGCCCTTGAAATGCAGAAAGCCCCGATTACTGCTCGTTCTTCAGCCAACTTTCTCAAAGGGTGCTGCTGTTCTGGTTTGATACCTCTAGCAATGCAGTGCTGTAAGACATAGGTCATAATACCTTCGTTCTGGTAAAACTAGAAAGATGTGCACTCATGTAGACCACTAATGTCCACACTAAGTTTCTGAACGCCCCTCTCATATCAGGCATATACACTGAAAAAGGCACATTCTGCGTTTAATATGTTCACAATTGACACTGAAATTCACTCCCAGTCCCGGTGCAGTGGCAAAGTCTTTGAACTGAATGCTTAAAGGCACCATGTCTCCTAATGAAGGCACTCTGCACCAATTGATCACTGGGGCAAATGCCTTGCAGTTGCATCCGCAATGTTGTTTTTTTTTCTGCTTCCTGCAATAAATTTTCACGGTATTACTGTATTTGATCATGGTGACGCTACAGAATGGATGGCCAAAAAATTCACTTTTAGCGTTCCAGCTGGGGCGTCTCCCAGCTCATTTTGAATCTGACAAAAGATGTCACTATTAAAACGTTAAGCCACAATGCAGCAAAAGCAACAATCAAAAGAGCTACATGGACCATTACGCTGACATAAATGGACGGATACAAATGACAAGTCATTGAATACACTAAAGTGTGGCCGCTCTTGCCAATGGCAGTGTGAGCTTGTCAAATAATTTATTTCACATTCCTCTACTTATTTTAAAAATTATTTCCACGCATCTACTTAACTGTTATGGCCACATATTAAAGGCAGCTACTTCATATAAAACCACAGTGTTACATTCTTTTACTCCCCGTCTACCTGATGCTACTGAAGTTTTGCTTACTCTCAAAGAACAAATTTCACAGAACTGCTATTTCGACAAAGCATTATTCCAAGCTTGTGGCAAAGCGTCGTCATTTAGTTCACAACGATGCACTCCCCTTTAATCTGTTCACTCTATAGTGCTCGGATTCAAAGCAAAAATAGCTTTTCGACATAACTAGTTACTTCTATGGTCACAAGAAACAATGCTAATTGTTGATGTTTATGTTGCCGATAACGTATACATGCCGCCTCGAAACACAGTGGGACGACAAGGCAGATATGCCAGGCATCTTGTTCCTTTACTGATTTTAAAGCTATGTTAAATCAATCAGTTACTGAAGTGCGAAAAGCTGCAATTTCATGAAATTACATTATTTTGAATGTTCTGGGACCTGGAGTGTCATGAAATCTGCCTTTCCGTGAATGCAAAGAGCGCCTACGCGAAACCGTTCGGGCGAAGCACTCGATGGCGTAGAATGGAGAAGATGAAAAAAAAGTTGAATGCGCGTGAACTGGTGGAAAACAAAACACACGCAGTTGGCAAGGCGTACAACTCGATGATTTCGCAGCACTCTGTGGCATCACCCCTACTTTATCTCACGTATCGCATAGAATCGCATGCATACCCTTGAAATTCTTTATTATTATTGCGCGACAGCCTCCACTGTGTTTTCCGATCGCGCGAACATCGGCCGCACGGCGTGTGAGATAGTGGCCTTGAAGCACCGCGGAGTCACTCGATCCTGAAGGGAACAGCGCAACAGAATACAGTTTCGCCGATCCCACCGCCCCCCGTTGCTACAAGCTCGCTCACAAGCCTTGTACTAGCGTGGCGCAAACGAAATATCTTCGATTACAGAACAGATCGGATGGTTTCACGTCGAATTGTTTTGCGCTCATTAATAGGGCTAACTCAATCGGTGCTCGAACACCGTATCAGAAACCATGGCGTACAACGTGCCCTGTCTTAGCTGGCACCACATAGCTGCCTTACGTCACCACAAGCGGAGTGTAAAGTTAAACCTGGACAAAACTCCATGACATATACCACAAATCTTGTGCTGTACAACCAATTCTCACAACGGAAGGATAGTACTAGGAATGAAAACTAGAAAAGAGGCGCGCGGAAGACACGCACAAGCGCTGAAATCATTTCCGCGCTCCGTTCACCGCGTCGCAATGGACGAACAAGGGGAATTCGAAACACTCACTGGCAGAGTTCTGACTGGTGTGGTTTAAGTTTGTTGCCAGCTTTGCCGGTCAATGTTGCCAGACTGCCTGCCAAATTTGACGGGGGAAAACACCGTCAAATGTAGCGAATGCATAGACGCCGTTTCCGAAGTGCACAGAGTTACTAGATCACACGCGCGCGGGCTCCCAGCTCCCGACAGTAGCGGAAAGTTGCTGCGTAACCCGCGCGCCTTCGAATCGCTTGCTCGTTGTGGGCCCTGTTCTCCGACGGTACGAAGCGCTTTCTTTCGCTGCACACGCTGTGGCTGGTCCGCGCGGGACGAGGCTTTCGCTGGATCTGAAACTGAGACGCGTCGCATAAAGCCTGTTTCACATGCAAGCGAAAATCCTTGCGAATCCTGCCGCCGCGCCGCAGAAATCTGTTTCGAGCGGCGGCGGCGGCACTAGCGGCTGGAGCAGCGAGGTTCGGGCAAGTTGGAATTTTATCGCAGCGGCAGAGCGGCAGCACTCCTTCCGAACGGCCCGCTTCGACACGTGACCAGTGGAGGACTAGTGCGGGAAAGCCTGCGCATAGGACAATGTTTATTTACTTGCTACACGCGGTACGGGCAACACGCCCAGAGAGCTTTTCAACGAATTGTTAATTGCTAAGCGCAGGATATGTGTTCATAAAATAAAGATTTGAGAGGCAGGGACAAAGCAATGCTTATGTTGGTAGTCGCAAACTACCGAAACTGGCTGAAAGTCCTGTGTTTTTTTGCAATACACTTTTGGGAAACTGAGATGCGTCGCATAACACTCGGGGCGCTTCATATCGCTTCGCGCTCTCGCTGCAACGGTAGAAAAGGGTTGAATCGCCATGTTTTGCATAGGCAGTCTCCTGGGGCTTACGCTGCTCGCAACACACTTTTCTGAAACTGAGACGCGTCGCATAACACTCGGGGCGCTTTATATCGCTGCAACGGGGCAAAGTGTTTGCTGGGCATTTATATGCGTAAAGAATTTTTCTGAAACGCGACGCCAAACCCCCGGGGCTTTTTTTCTGGCTACGCGCGCGGTTTCCGCCGCAAGTTTTCTGTCGCGTTTCAGAGAAATGCTTTACGCATATAAAGGCACAGCAAACACTTTGCCCCGTTGCAGCGATCACTACCAGCGATATAACGCGCCCCGAGTGTTATGCGCGCGTCTCAGTTTCCCAAAAGTGTATTGCGAGCTGAGTAAGCCCCAGGAGACTGCCTGTGCGATGCAACCCTTTTCTACCGTTGCAGCGAGAGCGCGAAGCGATATGGAGCGCCCCGAGTGTTATGCGACGCGTCTCAGTTTCAGATCCAGCGAAAGCCTCGTCCCGCGCGGACCAGCCAGGGCGTGTGCAGCGAAAGAAAGCGCTTCGTACCGTCGGAGAACAGGGCCCACAACGAGCAAGCGATTCGAAAGCGCGCGGGTTATGCAGCAACTTTCCGGTACTGTTGGGAACTGGGAGCCTGCGCGCGTGTGATCTAGTAACTCTGTGGGCTTCGGAAACGGCGTCGTTGCATTCGCTACATTTGACGGTGTTTTCCCCGTCAAATGTGGCAGGCAGTCTGGCAACATTGACCCGCAAAGCTGGCAACAAACTTAAACCACACCAGTCAGAACTCTGCCCACTCACTCACCCTTGATGTCGGTGAGTGGGAGGCGATCATGGCGATCTTCGAGGCAACAAGCCCATAAAAAGCGAGCAACACGCAGGAATATTCCAAAGATGTCACAGCGAAGCACACAAAGAACGCAGAAAATGCAGGAAGCTCTCAAGCAAACGGCGTGCTCAAACTCGCCGTAATGCGCCAAGCATCAACAGCTCAAACGGGCAATCATACATGTACACTCACACAAATACACGCTTATACTATCATAAATTGTACCATTTGATAACAAATTTTGTAATTTCATGTTATTACTTGACAATTGTTGCGATTTGCAAGTGTATGAAAGCTTTTTTTCCGCTTCTTTGATGAACTACTTTCTTTAGCGCAGTAACGCAGTGCACCGGCCGGAGCTAACGGGATGCGCGGGAAAAGGCGCCAAATTCAAACGTCGCAAACACCGTGCTAATTTGAATTAAAAGAAAAACGTAATGCGTGCCGCAGCCATGCGAACTGAACTATTAACCAGAAAAGTACAGAAACGTCGCTGTTTGTGCTTCTTATTTCGAGGTCATGGCAAACTGCAGGCGGTCTGTCGTTCCATTCTTTAAACATTTGTGCGTGGGCTCAGCTGCGCTGTGCGATTTGTCACCGAGAACGTATAGCAGCGCAGATTGTGCTTGGTGGCCGAGCAGATTCCCAACACATTCGCCAGCACCCCGTCTAGGTCGCAGAAAAGAATTTGGCCTCCATGTGAAATATGAACACCATGTCGTACATATCGGCCAAGCTTTTCGTTTCGTTCTGTAGCGCGCTAACGGGCGCTAACATCTAAGCGAAACGCACTCTGTAAAAACGATGTTCACTCCTTTCTCCGCCGCACCCGCCGTGGTGGCATAGTGGCTGAGGTGTTGCGCTACTAACCCGAGTGCTTGGGATCTAATGCCGGCCGCGGCGGCTGCATTTCGATGGGGGTGAAATTGCAAAAACGCCCGTGTACTGTGCGTTCGAGGTTAAAGGACCCCAGATGGTCAAAATAAATATGGAGTTTCTTACTACGGTGCGGCTCATAATCAAAGCGTGGTTTTGGCACGTCAAACCCCAGACTTGAATTTTGTTAACGTTCTCCGCCACCTTGACCACATTTAACATGGTGGCATGCAATGCCGTTACCTAACACACAGCCAGGGCACTGGCCCCTTATAATGGACGCCGATGGAAATGCAGGATGCGTCCAATCATCGGTTGTTTGTCACTGCTTGTAGGGACGTTTGTCTTCTCAAACTGCATATATATATATATATATATATATATATATATATATATATATATATATGCAGGGTGTTTCTGCTAACTTTAGGACAAGTGTAAACTCTATGCACTCTATGACGACGCGACTAAATGCATGTTGCTCCCTTTGGTACATAGCATGTCGCGATATTTCTATATTTTGCTTAATTAGCTAATTAGTCAAGGATAATTAACCAACTTCTGAAGCAAGGAAGTTAGGAAAGAAATTCCAATTAGAAAGTTGCAGAGCAGTTGGCAACATGTCCGAATAAATAGTTTCAGTCTTTCTATCTGTTAAGTATCAGTATTTTTCAGCTTACTGCGGATGCTCGCGAAATACAAAAAGCACCACGCGACATGCCCGCCTGCGAGTCGTGATTGCACTGCTCCTAAGCCTTCCGCGCACAAACGAAAACATACCATTTAACCGGTGTGAACACCCGTCTGCTTATCGCCATCATGAACCGCAGCGAGGGAAGCACGTCGCTGGCGTCAATACCACAGCCAACGCCTTCGTCACTTCCCTGTCGCCTTTTAAGCAGCAACACACTCTGCTCGATGGTATGCTCGTTTGGGAGCGCTGCAAGCACGGCGCGCAAGCGGGTATGTCAGGTGATATTTTTTGTATTTCGCGGGCATCCGCAGTAAGCTGAAAAACACTAACACTTAATAGATAAAAAGTTAGAAATTGCCTAATCGGACGTTTTACAAAGTGCTCTAGAACTTTCCAATTGGGAATTTTTCGCCTAACTTTGTTCCTTCAGAATGGCTAATTTTCTTGACTAATTAACTACTTAGGAAAAATACAAGAATAGCGCGACACATACAAAAGTGAGCAACATGCATTTGGTCGCATCGTCTTATGGTGCATCGGCATATTTTTAAACTCTGAGTAAAGTTAGCTGAAACACGTGTATATACGTCTATGGTTCAAGTAACGTGAAATAACACACTGTATATATGCAATGGTGATCGAGTGATCAGTAAAGCAACATATATGTGCAAAAGACGCACACATACATATGTGCATGTGTTTTTCACATATACTTCGAAACTCAATATTGCTCGCGATTCAATGTTATTCAACAATAAGTTAACAGCATTTAGTCAACGACTTTATTGTTAGAAACTACTCAACAATGATTCAATAATACTCAATATTATTCGACAATATGTCAAGAGAATTTAGTCAACGACTTTATTCTTGGAAACTACTCAACATTGGCTCAATAATACTGGATACTATTCAACAATATACCAACAGAATTTAGTCAACGACTTTCTGGTTGTGAACTGCCCACCAACTTTATTGTTGAATTATTGCTCTCTGGTTTCAATAATAGTTGAGGTATCGTTGAAAGGCTATTGAGTCAACAATTCGTCAACAATACGCCAACAACATTTCAACAGTCATTTTCATAAGGGATATATAACCAGTTTCTATTTTCGCAAACAGTACTTCAATAACAGAATGTAATCGAAGGCAGTATTGTAAAGTCGAGATTATTTCTCACAAAGAGGGCGACACGGCCCTCACGAAAACGTGACACACGACGGCGGGATATCAATCTGTACCCTGGCATATCGACGATTTCATCATTCAAAAGCCAAGTTTCACTTGTTGCAATGACGTCATACAGGAAATTCATCATCATCATCAGCCTGGTTACGCCCACTGCAGGGCAAGGCCTCTCCCATACTTCTCCAACAAGCCCGGTTATGTACTAATTGTGGCCATGTTGTCCCTGCAAACTTCTTAATTTCATCCGCCCACCTAACTTTCTGCCGCCCCCTGCTACGCTTCCCTTCCCTTGCAATCCAGTCCGTAACCCTTAATGACCATCGGTTATCTTCCCTCCTCATTACATGTCCTGCCCATGCCCATTTCTTTTTCTTGATTTCAACTAAGATGTCGTTAACTCGCGCTTGTTCCCTCATCCAATCTGCTCTTTTCTTATTCCTTAAAGTTCACCCATCATTCTTCTTTCCATAGCTAGTTGCGTCGTCCTCAATTTAAGTAGAGCCCTTTTCGTAAGCCACCAGGTTTCTGCCCCGTAGGTGAGTATCGGTAAGACACAGCTATTATACACTTTTCTCTTGAGGGATAATGGCAACCTGCTGTTCATGATTCATGATCTGAGAATGCCTGCAAAACGCACCCCAGCCCATTCTTATTCTTCTGATTATTTCCGTCTCATGATCCGGATCCGCCATCACTAACGGCCCTAAGCAGATGCATTCCCTTACCACTTCCAGTGCCTCGCTACCTATTGTAAATTGCTGTTCTCTTCCGAGACTGTTAAACACTTTAGTTTTCTGGAGATTAATTTTTAGACCCACTCTTCTGCTTTGCCTCTCCAGGTCAGTGATCATGCATTGCAATTGGTCCCCTGAGTTACTCAGCAAGGCAATATCATCAGCGAATCGCAAGTTACTAAGGTATTCTCCATTAACTTTTATCCCCAATTCTTCCCAATCCAGGCCTCTGAATACCTCCTGTAAACACGCTGTGAATTGCATTGGAGAGATCGTATCTCCCTGCCTGACGCCTTTCTTTATTGGGATTTTGTTGCTTTCTTTATGGAGGACTACGGTGGCTGTGGAGCCGCTATAGATATCTTTCAGTATTTTTACATACGGCTCGTCTGCACCCTGATTCCGTAATGCCTCCATGACTGCAGAGGTTTCGACAGAATCAAACGCTTTCTGGTAATCAATGAAGGCTATATATAAGGGTTGGTTATATTCCGCACATTTCTCTATCACCTGATTGATAGTGTGAATATGGTCTATTGTTGAGTAGCCTAATTTACGGAATCCTGCCTGGTCTTTTGACTAACAGAAGTCTAAGGTGTTCCTGATTCTATTTGCGATTACCTTAGCAAATAGTTTGTAGGCAAGTGACAGCAAGCTGATCGGTCTATAATTTTTCAAGTCTTTGGCGTCCCTTTTCTTGTGGATTAGGATTATGTTAACGTTCTTACAAGATTGCGGTACTCTCGAGATCATGAGGCATTGCGTATTTTATTTATTTATTTTTATTTACAATACTGCCAGTCTCATATCGAGACCATAGCAGGTGGGCATATGATTGTACATACAATTCATGTTTTATATACCGAATGGTAAGAGCATGAAAACATGGAAATGGAAATACATCAAACAGGTTCAACGCACAATTTTACAACACTAATAATATGAATAAGAAGAGCAACTCACAGAAATAGTACACTTCAGGTTACATGTACGTAAGGATTATTACAATGTTATAAAAACAAAGAAAGAAACAAAGGAGGTAAATGTTTAGGTATAGTTAAGAAAATGGAAGTTCTGACGATTATATATGCATAAGAAATGAAAAACTACTTATTTCATTTTCTAATAACTTAGCAAAATCAGACTACGATACTGTGTTAGTTACTGGTGCATCTAGCTTATTCTACTCGGGAACAACACGGAGGAAGAAGGAAGACTGAAAAGTATCATTACTATAAAGGAACTCGTTTAGTGTATATGCATGATTATGACGAAGTACGCGGGATTTAGAAAAGGTAACGTATGCAGAGGCATTTATTTTTAGTCGGCTGTGTAATATTTGATGCAGAAATTTTTGACGAGCTCGTTTTGCTCGTACAGCCAAAGTTGCAAGCCCTGACTGTGTTAGAAGAAGAGTAGGGGAATCACTGCGCCGGTATTTTCGGTGGATAAACCTAATTGCCTTTCTCTGGATCCTTTCCGTTTAGATATGTTTGTTTTAGTGTACTAGAACCATACGACATTAGCATACTCAAGGACAGGTCTCACAAATGTAATGTAAGTTAAAAGTTAAAAGTTAGTTGGTGCCAACCGCGGGCACCTTTTGAGAAAGAAGAGTTTTCGTAATGCACAAGAAGTAATGTTGTTAATATGTGCTGTCCAGTTATGGTCGGGCGTTATTGTTAAAGCAAGATATTTATGCAATTGAACTCTAGTTACGAGGCTGCCGTTAAGTGTGTAGTGGAAAAGCAATGGGTGCTATTTTTTCGTTACTGTCATGCAAACAGTTCTGTTTGTATTAATGGTCATTTGCCAGTTATCACACCATTCGGTTATTTTTGCTAGTGCATTATTGAACAGAACTTGATCCTGGTGATTACGTATTTCTCTGTATATGATGCAGTCGTCTGCAAACAGTTTGATTTTACAATCAATGTTATTTGCAATGTCATTGATAAAAAGTAAAATAAACAGCGGACCTATTACTGAGCCCTGTGGGACCCCTGATGTGACAGGCACCGGAGCAGATGGGATGTTTTTAATGACAACAAATTGGGATCGGTGAGATAAAAAGTTTTTTATCCATGCAGTAATGGGTCCATTGCCAATCGCAACTGTAATTTTTGCAGTTAGTTTAGTATGGCACACACAATCAAACGCTTAACTGAAATCTAGTAAAAGTAGGTCAGTTTGATTATGATTATTAATACTTCAAGCAAGATCGTGTACGACCTCTGTTAGCTGAGTGACTGTCGATAAGCCTCTTCTAAAACCGTGTTGAACATCCACTAGTATATGTTCTTCGAAATGTGCGGTTGATTGTTTGAGAATAATGTGTTCCAATATTTTACATGATGTGCTTGTGAGCGAAATTGGTCTGTAGTTAGATGGTAGGTTAGTATCGCCTGACTTATGAATCGGTAGAATTTTGGCAATTTGCCAAGCTTCAGGTAGGTCTGACGTCGAAAGTGACTTGCGGTAAATATGGCCAAGATATTTACTGTTACATTCAGCATATCTTTTCAAGAACTCGTTGGGAATGTTATCGGGACCGTTTGGTTTCTTCACGTCTAACTGAAGTAAGTGCTTAAATATTCCGTAGTCGTTTATTGTTAATGTGTCAATAGTGTGGAATGATGACGGTGGCAAATATGGAATTGTGTCGTTATCTTTAGTAAATACTGATTGAAAGTGTTGGTTAAATTTATCAGGGAGTGCCAGTTTTTCCTCGCGTGGACGATCTGGTGTCGTTGCGGGGCGTGCGCGAAAAAAGTTCCAAAAGCGATTAGGGTTGTGATTGATAAGGTTAGGCAATGTTTCATTGAAATATATATGCTTCGCAAGCTTCGTCTTTAACTTGAGCTCGTCGGCAGCGCGGGAGAGTTGCGATTTTGTTTGTGTACTTGCACCGTTATTTTTCATCTTACGCCGCAAGTGTTTTATTCTGCGCTTGACGTGAATTATATCGCGTGTTACCCAAGGATTTTTTTGTTTCATTTTTTACTTTTTTTCCGGATGTAATGACGCATGCAGTGCGATACTATACGCTTGAAATGAAGCCAGAGATCATTGACGTGAACAGAACTATCGTTGGCAGTTTCGTAAAATTCTTGGTATTCATGTGCTAAATAGGTTAGTATAGCGGAATCATCTGCTTTTTCAAAATTAGGGACAATAATTTCAGTAGTTTTGGCTCTTGCAGTGCATCCGAGAGGCAGCTGGCATTTTGGTATGTTGTGGTCTGAGATACCGTTTACGACCTCCGAGTTCGGTAGATCAAGGGGCAAGTTGTCACTAATCAATATTAAGTCTAGAATGTTATCGCTTGTTCCTTGTGTTCGCGTAGGAGAGGCTACAACTTGATGAAACCCGAAATTTAGCATCAAATCAATGAGCGAATTTGATGAGAGTGAAGTGTGGTGCATGGTATTCCAGTCAATATCAGGTAAATTGAAGAATCCCATAAGAATAACTCCGTTGCTAGCATGCTTCTCCATAAACTCCTGTACAGTAATAACATTTTCGTGACCAGAAAGAGGACTTCTGTAAAAGCAATAAATAAGTATAGCAAAATCATCGCACATAATCCTGCAGAACACAGCCTCGACATCTGGAACGTCGGACATCAATACAAATGGTAACGACTTCTTAATAAGCAGAGCTACGCCACCGCCTCGAGTTGATCGATCTTTACGGATAATGAGTAATCTGGGGGTGCTATTTCGTGGCTGTATATTTCTGGTGAAAGCCATGTTTCAGTAATAGCAACAATGTCAGGGCTGTGCTCGAGTAACAGGTTTTCTAATGCTTCAATTTTATTTATAATACTTCACGCATTCACATTTAGCAATGTTATTTCTGTGAATGTTTGTGGCTTCGAGTTACTGGTCGACTTCTTTCGGCGTTTTTTTGAACTGCGACTCACATTTCTTTCGTCATCCCAGACAAACATGCTGTCGTTTATGTATAGTTTATCAAAGAATGGGGATACTTTTTCACCTTTCTCACGGTTTTATTTAGTGCTTTCCCAGAGTTTGCTTCTCTTTTCCCGCACTCTATGACTGAAGTCTTCACCTATAGAGTACTTAGTGCTCTTGAATTTATAGCTTTTTTTCAGTTCGCTGGTTTGTTACTTGAGTCAAGTAGTCAAGTTACTCAAGTCAAGATGACTGGTCTGTTTTTGTCTTTATTAGGCCTGCCTAAGCGATGTATTCGTTCGATGGCAACTGGCTCCAAGCCAAGGGTTTCCTTGATGATTGCTTGATTGACACTGAGTTCCAATGTAGAGCTGTTTTCGCCCTCATCCTCGGGAACTCCGTAAACAATGAGATTTGATCTTCTATTGTGGTTTTCTAAATCATCAACTCTACTTTCTAATCTTTTAAAAGCTTTCCCCAACCGCAATATGTTCTTTTCGTATGAGGTTACTTTTTCTTCAGCTTTGGAGAAGGCGTCTATCTTCTTTTCAATTTCGGTTAGCCGATGTTCTTTGATATCTTTTATATCGGTTACGATATCCTTTAGTTGTTTAGCAATCTGGCTTAACTTGGGGCCTGCATTCTCTTCTATATCCCCAGCTACTAAAAGAAGTTTCCATAAGGACAATACAACATTGGCAACTGCAACAACAAGCCACAGGGTGGCCAGTTATTGGGTGGCCAGCCGCAGGGTGGCCAGCAAGCCGCCAGGGTGGCCAGTGTATACTGGCGAGAAACTGGCCAGTATACAGGGTGGCCAGTTTCACTAGAACAATCTGCCCACTATGCTTCAAGAAATTTGCTGTTACCTGATTCTCCCCAGCTGCCTTCCCCCTTCGCAGAGCTCCCAAGGCTTTCTTTACTTCTTCCGGCGTTACCTGTGCAATTTCGAATTCCTCTAGACTATTCTCTCTTCCATTATCGTCGTGGGTGCCACTGGTACTGCATAAATCTCTATTGAACTCCTGAGCCACTTGAACTACCTCATCCATATTAGTAATGATATTGCCAGCTTTGTCTCTTAACGCATACATCTGATTCTTGCCAATTCCTAGTTTCTTCTTCACTGCTTTTAGGCTTCCTCCGTTCCTGAGGGCATGTTCAATTCTATGCATATTATACTTCCTTATGTCAGCTGTCTTACGCTTGTTGATTAACTTGGAAAGTTCAGCCAGTTCTATTCTAGCTGTAGGGTTAGAGGCTTTCATACATTGGCGTTTCTTGATCAGATCTTTCGTCTCCTGCGATAGCTTACTGGTATCCTATCTAACGGAGCTACCCCCGACTTCTATTGCACACTCCTTAATGATGCCCACAAGATTGTCGTTCATTGCTTCAACACTAAGGTCCTCTTCTTGAGTTAAAGCCGAATACCTGTTCTGTAGCTTGATCTGGAATTCCTCTATTTTCCCTCTTACCGCTAACTCATTGATCGGCTTCTTATGTACCAGTTTCTTCCGTTCCCTCCTCAAGTCTAGGCTAATTAGAGTTCTTACCATCCTATGGTCACTGCAGCGCACCTTGCTGAGCACGTCCACATCTAGGCTAATTAGAGTTCTTACCATCCTATGGTCACTGCAGCGCACCTTGCTGAGCACGTCCACATCTTGTATGATGCCAGGGTTAGCGCAGAGTATGAAGTCTATTCCATTTCTAGTCTCGCCATTCGGGCTCCTCAACGTCCACTTTCGGCTATGCCGCTTGCGGATACAGGAAATTATGCACCGACAAAAATGAGGTCAACAGGTTTATGTTTTTTCTTAAACTGCGGATGTTACAATGAAAAATGATCGCATTTTCGTTCAAACAAAGGTCATCTATTTGCTTTGATGTGTAAGCCATCTTGATTTAAAGATTGTATCTGTCAGGCTACCCAAATATACGGAATCACACAATTTGGGCTAAATCTTCTTCACGTGTAAGGCTGATGACCCTAAAATTATATGTCTTCCGCATAAGTACTTTGCCATCTGATACCCAGGCGAATTTCCACTTTTGCTGTCGCTTCATTTGGATTGCCTTGGCGAGTAGCGCCTTATAATCGGGGCATAGATGTTCATTCACGTACAGCGGTTGAGATTTTTCCGCGCCAAGCATTGCTGTTGTTGGTCTTTTTTTTCGTGCCGCTTGTAGGATCATGTCGCGCTTTCGGCGCGCATTAAACCTGACAATGACTTTGGCTGGCCCATCACCCTTTGCGCGCACACGTGAATGGCATCAATGTCTCCATCAACAAGATGTTCGATCAGGAGTGTTCCAATCTTTTGCATTGTTTCGTCAAGAACTTCGTTTTCAGTGTAGGGGATACCTTTCAATTCAAGATTATTTGTACGACTGTACTGTTTCCATTGAGTCAATTGCCGCCGTGTTTCTTTAAGTTCTTTGTCCAGTCGCTTGTTTTCTGTTTGACAAATGAGGCTTTGTTTCTGCACCTGAGAAATTTCTTGTGGAAGGTTTACAATTTCTTGCTTGAACTTTTCAATATTACTATTTATAAAGCCCATTGAAGCTGCAACTGATTTCAGCTCTGCTTTTATGGTGCTGTTTTATCGGTCGATATTTTTATTTACTTTTACTTCTGACAAAACGTCCGCACATTTCGCGGTCATTTCCTCCATAGTCTTAACAACCTCCTTTATAGATCCAGGTGGTTTGTCCCCAATAGACTTAGTGAATTGTTCGAGAGCGTCACTCTTTCCACTTTCCATGATGCCAAGCAAAATATCAACTATACATCAACGAAAGCGCACATCGAACAAGGGTGTAATACGGCAAGAGACAGCAGTTCAGCAGCCGCAATATTCTAAATAGAAACAGTAAAATGTGGCCGTTACCCCACCTGCAGCGGTGAAAAAACGGTGGTTTTAGCACGTCGTGCTGTTGACACGGCTGCCGAACCACTCTGATGAATCGCCGCGAATCCGTGCTGCTTATATGGGTACGCAGAAGGCCCTGCCACGCTGGAAGCGGCCTCATAGGGAACCACGGTTGACTGAAGTACGCCTGCACGCTGGTCTACTTTCTGTATTCGTCACCTCTTGTAGCCACACCATGCTAGGAAAGCCTGCAGCGGTGAAAAAACGGTGGTTTTAGCACGTCGTGCTGTTGAAACGGCTGCCGAACCACTCTCCACTCTGGCGCAGTCTGACAGGAGGGTGCGTTCGAGGCTTTGTGACGACATTGGCATACGTGAGAAGAGCTGCTACAGGATGCGGCTGATGGGACACTGGCACAGCATCGGCAATTTCTTCTTCGATCACCTGCCGAATAGCGGGTGACAGGTAATATTGCGACTCGGGGACGAGGATGAGAGGCGGACTCTTGGAGTGTAGGAAGAGGAGAGGAAAAGCTTTATACAATGTGTACGTATAGCAGGCAATAACATACACGTAGCGGTGCTGAAGAGCGCACCAGACCTACGGGGCGGCTGGTGGTGACTTTCTCTGTAACAATGCACCAGTTCTTCCTTAAATTCCTTTCGCAGGAACGGGGCGACTGATGACGCCTTCCTCTTTCGTCGCGGCAGAAATTCAAGCTGCATACCACCTGACTCCACGGCAAGGGGTCAGCAGTTCTGTGGAATTCTGAAGGCTGTCAGTGGATTAGTTGTGGTGCTCTGTGCCCCCTGGCTCCTCAGTTCGACTCACGGAAAAGGGTCGGCAGCTTCTCGGGACCTTGAAGTTCGTCAATGGATGTTTGAGGCCCAGCCCAAGGACAACCACTTCAGAAGAACGAAGAGGGAGGGGGGAGAGCGCTCGTTGGCTCGATGATAGGCACGCAGTGTGGCACCACAGTGAAGAGCAGGACGCAGCCAGGGCTGCTGCTGAGAAAACTGCACCAGTGAAAGCTGGAAAGCTATTTTCTTGCGTATGAACGCCTTCACCTGAGTTGATGGTCAGGCCAGCGAGGCTCTTGCCGAGACAAGGCCTGCTGTTTCGGGAGCTCGTCGTCGCTCAGATACAACTTGATCAGCTCCGCTACGCTTCTCGGATTTTTTTGCAAGCAGGATCTGAAAGACGTCATCGCCAATGCCTTTCATAATGTGTTTGATTTTTTGAGAGTCGGGTATGGAGTTATCGACGCGCTTCGAGATATCGAGAGCATCCTCAATGTAACTTATGAACGACTCTCCCGGCTGCTGTGCCCGCTCGCGCAAACGCTGTTCGGCGCGCAGCTGTCGCAATGCAGGACGCCCAAACACTTCTATGAGGGCGGCCTTGAATGTCAACTAGGCTGGAAAATCTGCCTCGTGGTTTTTAAACTAGAGGTTAGCCACATTAGAAAGATGGAAGATGATAGTTTAATGGCGTCATCCCATCGGTTGTGGACGCTTACCCTATCGTAATACGATAGCCAGTCATCTGTATTACTGTCGCCTGTGCCGCTGAAGACCACCGGATCTTTCTGGTAAGGCACACCGGAGCAGATGACGGGCGGAGGGCCGCTGAAGGCGGGGCGTGGTTTTCTGAGCGCGAAAAAAGCCCGCGAATACACGCAAAATTGCCACGTGATTGGCCGCTCGACGCACTTTGCGTGTATTCGCGGGCTTCTCTCATGCTTGGAAAAACATTTTTACGTAGCACGTTTTGCAAAGAAAAGCAAAGGTGTACCGGGAATTTTTCATGTTGCTCTACAATTTTGTCATCGATACTTTTCATATAACAATAATATTTGAGAAGTTGATTAATTAATTAAGACTAATTATGTAATTATGCGGAATGCAAAAGTACTCTACCTCCAAGCGACGGCAAACACCATTAGCTTGGTTCCTGTCGCGATACGTGGCATTTGCATATTTTAAACGCTTGGCAGAAGTTACGTGGGACACCCTGTACATACCTACAGCCGGGACGTCGTGGCGACCAGTGGTACCAGTAGCGCATATCAGACCACTTTTTTAGGCTTCACTATCTCCGGGATCGGCCCTGGAAAAGGCCAGAAAAATAACTGATGCGGAAAAGTGGTAACAACTTATTGGGAAAGAGTTTGTTTTTGAAACGCTGCCAAGGAAAACAGTTGCTGCCTTGACAAAGACCTTGCCGAAGGGTTGTCTTAAAGCGGCATTCCACTACTGCTCATCACTTCCAAGTTTCCATCTTGCTTCGAACTTGTTTGTCTTGTTTGTCAAGAAAATAGTCAAGTGGCTTGCCGGAATTGAAATACTCTCAGGCCGTCGGATTGTTGCTGAAAGCAAAATGCTCTCCTGCCATTTGGACCAAGGGTTCTAGTAGCAAAGGTCGCCAGTCGTGGCACTTTATTGCTGCACGGCAAAGGAATGGTTGCAAGTATATCACTAGGTCCTTATCAGACCACCATCCATTGTACTTCGCCGCTTGTTCATAGAAATTATAGAACGCTATCCATCCTTCTGGACTGTTGGGTAAGCCATCGAACGTTTCAGGACGTATTATTTGTGGTGAATGCTTTTCTTGCTGCGTTAAAGTACAAGAAAAAGTCTCAATAACAGTTCATTGCTGCGAAATATGCTGTTGTTGAATTGATATAGTTCGAAGAACTGTCGGTACCTCGTCAGATGAAAGTACGTTGAAAGGACGCCGTGGAATATTGTCTTTCATAGAATCTTGCTTCAGAAGCTCATCTGAAGACACGGAGGCTTCATCCACAATGACATTCAGAAGCTCACTGGCAGAGACGTCTTCGAGAAGGTCAATGGCGGCTTCGCCCTCGACATTTCTCGAATACTACAGAGTGGCTGCGGTTGTCTACAAAGTCACCTAGCTAGATTATTGCGCTCGTCGCTGGTTGTGCCAAATTATTCAACTAGCCTGCACAAAACAAACGGGCAGGATACCTCTTTTTTTTTCGTGTTGCCATTTCTATCTACTTTATTCGCTTCTCCATCCCCTGCTCCTTTACTCTCGATTCTATCTTGTCTTGTTCTTCTTCTTTAACTGCCTGAGTACGCTTCATGATTTTATCAGCGCTATTACAACTTGATCACCAACTTGATCCCTGCACGGTTCTGCCTGCACGCTTTATTTATTTACTGTGAAAGCAATATCGATTGTTAACTACATAAAATAACAGAGAAAGCACCATTTTATTTCAGAACCCAATATTCGATAAGACGCCGATGAATGTAAATTACAGAAAATCAACGCTTTTCTTTCTTTATGCCCTCTTTATAAATTACGGACTGCTTCGACATCAACGCTGAACGGTCTTGATAATCGTCATTTTGCTGTTGAAAAAGGGCTTGGACGGTGGAATGATCCACCAACAGAAACTGAAACTCTGAACGTTAATAAGTTTTCTAGCGGAGAGTAGTATAGTGCCATATTTGTAACACCCCTCTAGATTTTTTATGTTTTCATCATTTCATTGCTTGCTCATTTATATGTACTTTGCTGTCTTGTACTCGCTGACTATTTCCTTATTCATTGTGCCCTACATTCATCAATTGTATTGTGTTTTCTTATCTGCACATCGTTTCCATTGCCTTGTTGCACTAACTAAAATAATTATTGATTCAAGCGCACTGGCGCCAAGTGCTCGTTATTGTGTGTTTTTATAGCCCATTTGTGTCCTTTATTCATCAGACAATGGAATGTTACAAACATCCGGTGTTGCCATCATTTACAGTATCATCATAAATTAATCAATATAATACACGTTTTTTGGCAGCGCTCTGTCAGAGTAGTATGGTTCCGCATTTTACGACAAATTTCTATGGCCCTAATGCTGCTAAAATGCTCTCGCAAAAATTTTTTTGCGCGAGCTTACTGTATCTGCATTACTCTAGAACGTATTTCATTGAAATGTATCCGGAGGTGGCCGAACGCTAAGGTCGGTGGTAGCTGGTACCTGGTATGGAAATGCTTACAAGGAGCAAACCTTCGCTTTAAACGTAAGCATTACGCCCCCCCCCCCCCTGCCCCGCCTTCCTCCTATGCAAAAAAAAGTAAAGGTGGTTAGTAGATAACAGCGAATTGAGCTATATTATGGCTACATAATGAATTACTAATACAACTAAAGTGGAGTGGAGTAAACACAATAACGAAAAAAAAAACATGGGCCCGAAATGAACAGCAGTAAGGAAAAAAAAATGTCTGCGGACCACAAACGGAAAGCATCGCTGGCTTAGAAATTTAGGTTCGTTCGGCGCGCGCGCTGCTCGTGTCAAGTTAGGCGTCATCACCATTCGACTAAAGCAAGTCTGAGACGTCCTTGTCGAGGAAAAGAGCCCTGGATTCCGGTTCCAATTGTTCTCTACTAGTGTTCGGGCAGCTGTATACGGATGACTGCGCACTGTGCGGGGTCAACGCAGAAAAACCTGCTTGGCTTCTCGTAGCGCCAAACTGCGGCTAGTCGTTGAAATTTGTACCTGAAGCTGCAGGCTGTTGCGCTGCCGAGAAACGCGACAGCGTGTGGGACAAGGGCAGGCCAGAAAATGGAGAGTGACAAATGTCTGTGCGTGCAGCATTTCCAAAAGCTGTGAGTGTGACGACTCATGCAGGTGGACATTGTCGCACTTCCACGCGGCATCTCGCCTTGCAGGACACCTGACCTGTGGAGACTTGCGAGCCATTCTCCGGAGATCTTCGATATTATTTGGAGGCCACAACTGCCCCAGTGACGAGACAAGCTCATTTTGCTGATTGTTGATTATAGGTCTATGCGAATAGTAATCTTCGAGACCACATCGAATGCGAATCGAATAGTGCTAGAAGCGAATCGAATATCTTTTGAATAGTTTTCGAATATTGAACAGCCATGCACCCCTTAGATAGAAAGCGATTTTCACAACCTGGCAGTGCATTCGCAACGTCGGAAAGCTTCTGTCAGTAGACTGCCCGTTATGACGCGTTGCTTACTAAAAGCACAAATGGAGTATTAGGAGAAAACAAGCAGTTTATTCGCATACTCTGGAGTCATTGGTGAGTGCGAATGGTTAGTTGTAGAAGTCTGGTTCCCTCAGTGCTTCAGAACGTAGCTGCACTCCTGCTTTACGTATCTTCTCATGGCTGCGGGAATGACATTTATCTGGAAGTCGGCGATTTTAAGTATTTTGCAAAACTATTCGAAAAAATTCGTCTTTACGAATAGTGACTATTCGATTCGTTACTCGAAATTTTTGAATATTCGCACCTCCCCAAATGTTTAGCAATGTACAACGCAGGTGTGGCACTGTAACAAAGCGTACGCTCCTCCATCATCTAGTATATTTATTTTATTTATTTATTATACCCTCAGGGCCAAAGGCATTACAGAGGGGAGTGGGTAATATTGGTTACAAAGACAATAAATACAATACAGTGAATTTTGTTAGGACATGATTTCAACATTCTCCAAAACAAACAAAGGTTGTTAGTGCATCACGAAATCGTTGGTTATCCTCGATGGCTGCAATATCGGGAGGGAGGCGGTTCCATTCGACAGATGTCTGGGGAAGGTATGACTGAAAACAAGCTTTAGTTTTGCATTTTTGGATGCCAACCTTGTGCCGATGATCAGTGCGATGGGAGATGTATTCCGGTGGTGCAATAAGATCGCCATGTAGCGTGACGTGATGACATACCTTGTGGAATAGAGTGAGGCGACTGATTTTCCGACGAGATCTTAAAGATGGGAGAGAAAGGTTAGTTTTCATGGCTGTGATACTTGCAGTACGGTTGTAATTTAAAAAAATGAAGCGAACGGAGTTATTTTGTATAAGTTCAAGAGAATATATAAGATTTTCATGCCCAGGGTCCCATATAGATGACGCGTATTCAAGTTTAGGTCTTATTAGTGATTTATAAAGTAGGAGTTTTAAGGACGAAGGAGCTGCAGAGAAGTTGCGACGTAAATACCCTAACATGCGATTAGCGTTATTGGTAACGTGTTCAGTATGGGCATTCCATGTTAAGTTTCGTGATATATGTACGCCTAGATATTTATATGATGTGACGGAATCAAGAGGAATGCCATTAAGACAATAAGAAGAAGGGGGAGTGTCAGAGCAGCGAGAAACACGCATGAACTTACATTTGTTAACATTTAATTCCATTTTCCAAGTTTTACACCAGTTAGAGACCAAATTAAGATCGGTCTGGAGAGTATTAATGTCGTTGAGGTTACATATTTCGCGGAAAATTACACAGTCGTCAGCAAAAAGGTGGCTGGCAGAAGATAGGGTGGACGGAAGGTCATTAATATAAATTAAGAATAGAAGGGGTCCGAGGACGGATCCTTGTGGTACACCAGAAAGTACGTTAGTAAGCGGTGAAGTTGTGCCATTAGTGAAAACAAACTGCCTGCGGTTGAGAAGGAAAGATTGAATCCATCTAAAGACATGTGGATCAAGATTAAGATGACTTAATTTATAAAGCAACAATGAATTGTTATGCTCGTGTTTTCGGGAAATGTCTATTATAGGTTTCGCCCTCCTTGTCCAAAAGAGTTTCCTGGTGTCAAATGACTGTTGGCGATGGAGGCGCAGTAACACGGCTCACCATCCAGTACTGGCCTTGATTTTTTTTTGTCATTTCACCTCGCTCCTTTCCAATGGTTTCTCTGGTGCCTGACAGGTAAATCTACGTACTGTGATCCTATACCTTGGCCTACCGCAAGTGTGCACACCGTTTCATTGTACTCGGCT
Source organism: Dermacentor variabilis (assembly GCF_050947875.1). Lineage (NCBI taxonomy): Eukaryota > Metazoa > Arthropoda > Arachnida > Ixodida > Ixodidae > Dermacentor > Dermacentor variabilis. The sequence continues at coordinate 19,415,917 of NW_027460280.1, forward strand.
GTGTGGCCCACTTCCTTCACCATTGACCTGCGTCCTGGTAATTGACTTTCTTATAACTATGACTCTCTTGGAGTAGCTGTGACTCTCTTGAGGCTTGTTGCGTGACCTTTTGGTTCGCACGCCTCACTCAAGTAGGCGTGGTTGCGCGCTTAGCATCAGGGCGTGCTGGAGAGTAAGGCAGGTCTAATCACAGGATCAGATGAAGAGAATCAGTTCCGGGCGCAATCTGGGAACGCCTTTGTCACTTCCACCTTCTCGTGGTACCACCAGGACACGCTGGACATGCTTCGGAAGCCCGCTGGGCTAAGTGACGTGACATACAGGGTGTGCCCGGAAAGCAATGCAATTTTTTCCGTCCAAAAACGTTTATTGAAGATATCGTTGCAAACGTTTAGAATTCTTCGAAGTAGTCTCCTCTGGCATCTGTACATTTTTGCCAGCGACTCTGCCATGCACTGTACGCATCCTGGAAGGCGTCGACGGGAACCTCTTTCAGAGCCTTTGTCACGGCGATTTGGATGGCTTCGATGGTCCCAAAACGGGCTCCTTTCAGGACGCTCTTGATTATCTGGAAGAGGAAAAAGTCCGCCGGAGCCAGTTCAGGACTATAGGGGGGCTGGGTCAGCGTCACCAAGTTATGCTTGGCCAGGAACTCACGTATGCGCAGAGAAGTGTGGCTGGGAGCGTTGTCATGGTGCAACTGCCAGGTATCGGCGAGAGGACCCTTTTTATCAATCACTCGAGAACATCCACGTAGTAGGCAACGTTTACTGTCTGCCCTTGGGGTACGAATTTTTTGTGAACCGCACCCTTCGCGTAGAAAAAGACAATTAGCATTGTTTTCACTTTCGACTTGCTCATTCTTGCCTTCTTGGGGCGAGGGGACTCCGAGGCGCGCCATTTGGAACTTCGGCGGTTCGTCTCTGGATCGTACTCAAATAAGCACGTTTCGTCGCCGGTAATGACACTGTCCCAAAAAATAAGTTTCAATTTGCACGCGTTCCATAAGTTCGCTCACGATCATCACTCGGTTGTTCTTGTGGTCGTCTGTCAACAGTTGGGAGACCACCTTGGCACACGCTTTCCGCATGTTCAAACTGCCGCTTACGATGTCGTGCACGCTGATTTTCGTAATATTGAGAGTCTGTGCTATTATCCGCACACTCATTTGACGGTTGGTGTTCAAAAGATAAACACGAGACACAGTTTTGTCACTTTTGCTCGGTGATGACCGTCCAGAGCGGGATTCTTCATCAACGTCTTCTCGGCCCCCTTCAAACGCCTTCAACCACCCTGGAACTTGTGAATATGACAAAACAGAATTCTCGTAGGCTTGCTGAATCATTTGGTAGGTATCGGCAAGACTCTTATAGAGTTTAGCACAGAACTTGATCGCGTACCGTTGTTCGCGTGCGGATGCCATCGCACGTCTGACAAAGCACTATCAGGAGGTTTACGGGAAGAGCGATCCTGACGCTCCCAGAGCTTGTAGCAGACTGCGCTAGGCCACAATGAAAAGCTAAGAGTCCTCCTACCTAACCCAACCAATCCGATCATGGTAAGTTCAAGGGCAGCGCCGGAAAAAAAATAATTGCATTACTTTCCGGACACACCCTGTAGGCTCGGGCAATTTCTACCGCACAGCCAACTATCTTGAGCGAGCGGAGGCGAAACGGCAGAGGGATTAAATCCAACCTCTACCATAGTGGTATCCCTGCCACCATCGAGAAAAATGGCATGAGTCTGAGGGTGGGGCCCCACTCTCCTTCCGGTGATGAGGCTAAACATTCCCAAACCATTGGCCTCAGTGTCAAGGCCTTGAGCGAGATGTCAGGTTAAAATGGCCTAGCATGTAAGCTCCAACTACGACCTGGCAGCTGATCGACAGAGATACGAATGGCCTCAGTTAGCCAAGAAAGGAGCTCGAATCGAAGGCACGTGGTATTTCCTGTGCTGAGTCATTTGAGGCCCCGGGCAGCATGGAAGGGGCTCAGCTAAACATGAGCCATGCCTCGGAAGGCACATGGTATAGCATAAGCCAGGAAAGTCGAGGGCGCAATAAGTGGGTAGCAGAAGTGGCCAGAAGTGGTCAAGGCCTCACACGGCCAGGAGTTGTTGAGGCTAGCCCATGGACTCTCTCTGTCCACTCGTGCCTGTCGGCTGAAAAGGTGGTGGTAGGTGGGTCTTCAGGGCTGCTGGCCTCGATATAGCTTGGCGCCAAATTAAAAGAAAAGAAAATGCGAAACAGTCGCCGACTGGCGGCTGCTCCACACAAAAGCGTTCACTGTGGGGCAAGACTTGAGCGAGCTGGTGAGCCAGAGGTCAATATAAGTCCCCCTGCAGAAAAGATGTCCGTGTCTAGCATTTGTAAACGCTACTTTAAGACCTTTGGCGGACTGAATGTTCAGAAAACATCAATGAAACATGATTTCCCAGCAAGTGTGCCAAGGCTGAGGACCACAGAGAGCGTTTGAACACAGAGAGCGTGCACCTCTCTTGGTAAATCAGTCTGCCTCACATGCAACGTACCGACTGAGAAACCTATTCGTTTCTATAGGGCGCGAGCTCGAGAAGGATGGAGTCGATCAGGGCACTTTCCCAACGGCCAAGACGCGTTGAGGCCACAAAAAGGATGCGGAAGACGGCAAAGTAGTGAGAAGAAGAGACTCCGGAGGACACAGCCTCCTCCGAAGAGGGCTGGGCCCCACCCGAGTGAAATGGTCGGGTCATCAGTCTCTCTGATGAATGGGATAGTGAGACTGAGGACGAAGCACGGCGAGAGCAATGCTGCCGTCGGAAACCAGAAAAGGATCACTCAGTCTACCCAACAGCAGTCAGACTGAAGTGCGATAGCAGCAGCGATACAATTGACCTCCGAGCTGCCTCTTGCTTCAACGCGAACTAAGCGGCGAGAACACAGCGCACGCTAAGCTATCTGCACTAGGCGCACTCTGTCCCCATCGCAGATTGCGTCCAAAATAAGGCCCGCGCTGCAGACCTTCGGCTCACCCCCGCACGTTTTCACTCGCAAAGGCAGCATACAGCACGCGGCCAAGATGTTATCACACTTGGACTTTATACGCAACGTCACGGCGACGACGATGACTGAAATGTTCCTGGAGTATCCAAATAATTGCTAGTGTAATAAAACAAAACGCCAGGTGGTTTGCGAAGCATGTACACACGTGTAACACTGCTTCTTCCCCGAGCGGAGCGAGGCAGGTTCGCTCCCCGAGGAGGCCGCTCAAAACACACACACACACACGCGTGTACACACACACACACACACACACACACACACACACACACACACACACACACACACACACACACACACACACACACACACACACACACACACACACACACACACACACACACACACACACACACACACACACACACACACACACACACACACACATGCGCTCGCGCGCGCGCGCGCGCGGAAAGATAGTCAAAAAGACACTTTGGAACTGCTTTTTCCTGTATTTTGCGATGACGAACAAAGCTGTAAAAATGAAGGGTCCAACTTCACCTGAGGAAATGGACTGCATTGACGTAATTCATGCAAACGTTACATAAGTGTCTCTTTATGTGAACTACCATTCAGGTGACATATTGTTTCATCCAGTTTGTCCCACATTTGTGCCTGATGTTATGTGGTCCATAACCATCATTTGTTGCTCACAGAGGCAACTTCTACATGCGTTGCTTATCGGTGGACACAGATTTGGCCTTTTACAGATTAAAAAGAACAATAAGGGCAGTTGTTGCTATGCTGTCATTCACAATGATCCAGGAAATATGGATTTGAAAGCCTCCCAGATGGCTTGCTTTTAATTGGTCCATGGACATCTCAGTCGGTTCACGAAACAGAACTTGTTGCAGTTTTAAAGGGGTACTATTGGAAAATTTTTCTCTTATTTCGTTTTAGACACCTGTCGACCTAGCAAGAAGAGGAATACTCGCATCACCTGAGCTTGATATGGCGGTCTCCTGGTACACAGATACGGAGGCACCATGACCACACTGCCGAAAGTTGAGTTCATTCAGCACTCACGGGACAAGAGGGGAGAGCCCTGTGCGTCCTTGAGAAACAAAAATTGGAAGGACCAACATGATCATTGTATATGACCACCGCACCGGGATGACTGGTGTGCATTTTAGTTGCTTGCAAGTTTGTTATGCCACGTTACCGCTACATCCACTTTCGGTGACGAGAATGAGTCACCTTTTTTACTCTGAATCACGCTGCACTTGGTGCGAGTTTTGAACGGGTCACATAGACTGTGCTGTAAGTATTTGTCACGCTCTGAAGGAAATGAGGTGTTGCTTGATGCCAAAGCAAGGGCACCATCCTGTATTTCCGTATGAGTTTTCACCCCGGTGGCACAAAAGCCCAGTCCCTCACGTGAGGGCATTGAAAATTTCATTTCTTCACTAAGGTTTTCCTTTCTTCAGTCTGGAACTTGATTTCTTCCATTATTTGCCTTTTTTCACAGGGTGAAGAAAAGAAGTTTGATAGCGTTGATAGCGATCGTAAAATGTTAGGCAACTACATAGAATCGACCGTATAAATTGCAGGAAATATTCGCTTACTAATTAAAGAAGCATGGTGTCATGCGCACAAAGACATATATGAAAAGATCTCGCTCAATGACCGGAAGCACTTACTGTGACATCGTCGGCATAATGAAGGACGTCGACAGCACTGAGCGAAACATTCGTGCTGCCTCTCACTTCACCGCGTCTCAGCAACACGAGGCGCGCGGGATGACAGCGTGCATGAACCCCACCAGACATCTCGGGGCGCCCTGAACTTCTACACTGGCCGCAGACTTCTTCCAAGTTGCCTTGCGCAGACGCGTACGGACTCACCCGCGCGCGAGCAGCCATGCTGGGGACCGCAGCTACGAGCAGTCACGGCCAGGCGAGAGGAGACGTGCGCTCTTCTATAGACCGCGCTCGATCATGCGACTTCCAACATTGGGCGCGTATCACTATCCTTCTCGGGTCAGCCTCGCAAGCTTTTGCGACTACCCCCCCCCCCCTCCCCACAGCACACGGCGCGTGGGGCGCGATCTTACCGCACTTGGACTTAATCCGAAACATAACGACGAAGGCAAAATTTTGCCAGGAGCTTCCTGTAATTGCCATGAAAGTAAAAGATTTCAAAAAACCTTACCATGCTTAACTGGTTTCAAACGGGCCGTGCCGAAGCGAATCTATATGCTTATGACTGCATTAGTTCATTTCGTCTAAAGGCGTCCACATGTGGCGCACCTGCAACATGTAATTGGCCACGTGGCAAACATACTGTATCCGCAATAGGCACAAGTTCCGGGAGGCTACCTAAGCCAGGAGCCTGAAAAGCACGTTACCGAACACTTAACACGTTTTTGTGGAGGCGAGCGATCCCTCAGATGATAAGAACGAGTCACCTCCTGTGCCTGAGTGAGGTCCCGGATTTGAAGAGAGGCTATGGGCAAATACGGATTGAACAGGGAAGTCACCACGGCGCGTACTAGTGCCCGAACAGCCACGTCTCGAGATGGCCGACCTACTAATAAGCCTCGGAGGCAAAGGTGCAACTTGCTGCTCTGCTGCCCGACGTCATCGCAGCGGCGAAAATACTGAATGAGTGGTGTCTCAATCGAGTAACGTTTATTTCGAAGCGGCCGAGCAGAGCTCATCGAAGATTATCGCCCATTCATGGTCACGAGCGTCGTATACAGGCTGTTTGCAAGCATATGCAAGGAGCCTCACGGAGCTGCAAAATGGTTTGCGCCTAACCTGGCAGCTGGAGGACACCCTGTTCATCCTCACCCAGTGCGCGGAAACCGCCGGGGTAGAACAGTGCTGCCTACTCTCCTTAGATATTGAGGGAGAATATGATAACGTCTCCCAGGCTACCATCTCGACTGTCTTACGGCGATGGGACTGCCAGGACCGCTTCTTTCTAACGTACGGCGCCTATACAGAGAGAAAGTGGTTATTGCCCGATTCGCCTCAGTGCAGTCGGAGCCTGTCAGGGTTATGAAAGGGCTACGGCGTGGGTACCCGGTTTCCACACTACCGTACAGGCGCCCAAATCTTTAACTGGCGTGCGCGAGCGGCGACTTTTCCGTGCGTCAGCGCCGTATGACGGGGCGAGGCTGGAAACAGCTTAGCAGACGATGGGCCCAGCTGAGCGCGCTTTGTCCGTATGCACTTAGCCTCAGACTCTTTGCAGCCGCGCCCCGTCATACGGCGCTGACGCACGGAAAAGTCGCCGCTCGCGCGCGCCAGTTAAAGATTTGGGCGCCTGTACATCCTTTAAGTTTCCACCGTGGAACAAAAACTTCTCAGCTGTGGCCTTGGATTCAAGTTTCGTTACAGTGCAAGGGGGTTGGTTGAGAACTGCAGATTTTGGCCGTCGCTGGTGGCCTATCATTCATGGCGGAGAGTCGACAAGGCGCTAATTGACGTTTGTCACTCTGATATGCGCCTGGGCCTCCACTTGCAGAAAAACAGCAATCATACACATCACAGACAGGCGACGTCACCCTAAAGTTTGGAGACGAAAACCTGGCAGTGTGCCCAGGGTATCTGGGGTGCAGTTGTCGAGTGACCCGGAGCTCTACCGCCACCATCCTCGGTGATGAAGGCGTTCACGCCTTGTCGGGTTACTACCGATACGTGATGGTGCGTGACTTGTGAAAACTCGTACACGTGCGAGCGGTACATGTGCAAGCAAACCCAGTTGTTTGCCTCTGGTTGCCCGGAGTGACGACAGCGAGAAGTTTGCATAATAGCTCTGGGATGTCACGGCGTCGTCGTCAGCGAGGCAATACAAGACCGCCTATAGGGCGTTGAAGTTTCGAAGATAGCTTATCGCGGCCCACTACAGTCGAACGCCTTTATAACGGAGTGCTTTATAACGGAACGCCTTTATGACGGAGGGCGGGGTGGATGACAGTGCGAGAGTATGCGTTGTGTGTTTGTGGTGTTGTCCACGGTGTTTACATTTTGGAGGTGGTGAGTCTAGCAGTTATGGGTAGGGCGTTTGTTTGTGCTTGTCTTATAAGTGTACCTTGCCTGCATTGCAGTGTTGCGCATATTTTGGGAACAATCATCTGACCTCTTGATACTTACTGCCTTAATCTGATGTGCGCGGGTTGTGCTAAATCGCACATCGAGCGTTGGGGAGAAGAAACTAGGAGATAACGTCTCTGTCGTGTGTTCTCCTCTGCCTTTCGCACTTCTTGAGCAGAGTTTTGCATCTGAATTTCATCTGATTTTTGTGGCTGTGCTTATTTTATTTTGTTGTATTTGTATTTTTGTACATTTGTATTTTGTACTTGTATTTTGTAGAACAGCTCATTTCACTGTTATTTCTTTCTACGCTACAGTACCGAGGTGTCACTTATATATGCATTCTATTTATTCCTGACATGATACGCTTCCTTTAGCTTCTCTCACGCAAGTGAATCTCCACTCTTTCCCCTTATTCGGATGCTAGATGATAGTGACGGGGCTCACACGAACAGGACCGACAATGTGCCGGTAAATGCGACATTACATCCTTGTTGATAGACAGCTCATGTTCATGCTCGATCATTGATACAACGACCTGTTTTTCCGATGTGGACTTTTTTACATGTAAGTGGAATTTCGTATACGATGGCTGTGTATTGTGTATCTCACTGTCCCGTCTAAATTTTGCGCTTATTATTTGCCGCTTAAATCAATAAACGTATTTTAATCCTAGGGCCATGGTTTCTGAAAGCTACCATAATGTGAAACCCAACTCGCCGAATTCACTAGCGACATTTACAGCACATGAACGCCATTTACAACCCGACGCCATCTTAGATTTTTCTGAAGCATGTCGGCGTATCTCCCATAATTACCTTCTCGTTAAATTGTCTCTTGCTGGATCACCACTTAAACTATCAGCGAGAAGGTCATCTGCAGTATGTTTCGGCGAATAGTCCAAAAGAAGATTTTTTTTTTGCGCGCACGCTGGGCTGAACTTCGGTGTATATGTGAAAATATCGTTAAGTGTGAAAAAACCACTTTCGTCTCTTGGTGCTGCATACACCTTCATCAAGTCCAATGTGTAAGCTCGTGTTTGTGTGGCCCACGTGCTGCCGGAATGCCCCGCCGTGTACGCCCAGAAAAGACTGCGCTTCAAACTTAGGGCTCCTCTATAGGCCCTCATTCATTCTCTCCTGGCGCAATAATTAGACCAGGACCAGTTAATGACCTTGAAAGAACAGCTTTCAGTGAAGTGAAAGGACAGACACGTCACGTGCTCGAAATTCTAGGGACAATTTTGTGCGGCGCCTCGCCTCGGTTGTTATGTGTCGTCTGTTTTACAGCGAAGTTGTATACCTCTAACGTCCAAGGAAATTTTCGTGCAGTCGTTGGCCTGGTAAGCAAACAACGTGGGCCAATCACGGAGATAGCGCAATGCCAGGCCGACCGGCGGCAGAGGTGAAGCAGGCGTTAAGTACTTCTCATACGTGGGCCGATCTCGTAGATAGTGCAATGCCGGGCCAACCCACGGCGGAGGTGCAGTTCGCCATTAAGGGGCCCACATACGCAGCTTCGCTGTACATCCTTCTTCACAGAGTGGAAGGGCACTGAGTTTTTTTTTCGCTTTTATATGTGCGACTCCTTGCGCGTGCTGAAGTCTTTATTTTAATATATATTTTTTCTTAAAGCAAACAACTATTATGTATAGAAGAGAAAATAGTTAGTCCCCATTAAGTCCCACCTACAGCACATAGCCTAATCACATGGATCGTTGTAAAAGGCTGCGCTCATTGCCCACAACCTCCTAGTCGATATAGCATCAGGTGGTCCTCAACCAATCGGCGGATTATCACCGTTATTATTCCTAATCTATATAAACGATCCACCGACCATAGGCGCCGACTAAGGGGGGGCTCCGGGGCCCGAGTCCCCTCCGGAGTTTTCCCGCGTAGGGGGGCTCAGCCACCCACCCCCGGGCGATGCTCAAGCCCCCTCCCTCCCTTCCCCCCCACACACACCCGCCTAAAGTGTCATTACCAGAGCATTTTCACCCACGTCATTTGAGATTTCTTTTGAATTTCCTCGACCTTTTCACTTGAAATTTTACTGGGGCTAATAGCTTACTACATCATTGTTGGCGCTCACGTTCCACGGCTTTTAATTCATACTTTCGTTTTATTTCTGCAAATTCTGACAATAGGAGGACACGGGCATTAGAAGCACTAGCGGCGGCTGCCTCATGCGTATTTTCTCACTTCAACGTTGTTTTAAGTTTCCACTGTAAACACTATGCACATATACAATATTTCTACACATACACACAGGACAAGGTTGATTATATTTTTGAAAGAGATGGAGTTAGCATATTAAATATTATTTCTAAAGGTATGGATAGCCTACGCCTAGATAATGAATATGCTGCTGTATGTTGACCACGCTACAAATTGCTTTGCGTGTTTTTTTTTTAGCATGAAAAAAACTTATAGACTTAGTTACCTCGGCAGAGCCTTTTATCAATGACGCATGAAATGCACGTGAATGGTGTGGATCAGTATTGCTTCTCTTTCCAGTAAGCAATACTAACGGCTCATAAAAACATTTCTAATAATTTACATCATTTATTATGGGTGGAAACATAGTTTGAGGTTCAGTTTATTACCTTAAAGTCCCCCGCAGGGGCATTACATAAGGGATGGGTTTTTTATAACATAGCAAAAACATCGTGAGGCAGACAGACAGACAATGAACTTTTATTGAGGTCCTGAGGGACTAACCGGCGGAGACTCGTTGGGGCCCCCGGCTCCCATGTCGGAATCGGGAGGCCAAGCCTCTCCGCTCTTTCACGGGCCCTCTGGACGGCCATGGACTGGAGCTTGAATTCCGTGCTAAATGTGGCCTCGCGCCAGTCCCGTTCGCTGGTGAAGGACGTATCCCGTAACGCAGGACACTGTCAGAGCATATTTATTTATTTTATTTATTTATACATACTGCAGCCTCGGTGAGGCTATTGCAGGAGTGGGTAGTGAAAAAAAAGGAAAGCAAGAAAACGAGATACAGGCAAAAAAATATGAATATCAAGTATATGTAATTGCTTTCAAAAATTCTTGCATAGGTAAAGAGCGGATGCTTCCAGGCAGTGAATTCCAGAGTTCAATGGCCAGTGGAAAGAAGCTGTGCTTGAACATCTCCGTTCGGCAAAAGAAAGGAATAAGGTTGAGATTATGAGAACTCCTAGTGATAGAAGGTGGACTAAAGTTCAAATAATTATTTAGTGTGTCAAGGCGCTCAGAATGAATCAGCGTGTGTAAAAATTTCATGCATTCTAAGCGGCGGCGAGATGAAAGAACTGTAAGAACTGATATGAGACAGAGTGCTAACCTCTTCCCCACAATCCGGGCACTGTGGGTCAATTTCTGGGTAAATCCTGCTTAAGAAACCTCGCGAAGGATATGACCTCGTCTGAAGCATCCTAAGCGTGATCGATTGAGATCTGCATAGATTCGGGTGAGGAGGCGGGAAGCGCCTGCGTTCCTCTTTAGAATGGGAGACGATCTCATGAAAGATTAATAAGGGGTCGCTGTGGCCGAGCTCCTCCGGATCCAATGTAGCTCCACCGCCGTCGCGGCGCGTTAATTCTCGCGCACGGCGGTGAGCAATCTCATTGGGACTCGGGCGGCCCGGCAGCACGTTGTCGCCCATGTGAGCGGGGAACCATATAATATAATGCACGGGGTCACAATTAGTTCTAGACTTGCTTTTCAGAATCGCCTCCACCTGTCTCGCAACTATTCCCGAAGCGAAAGCCTTGACGGCCGCGCGTGAGTCAGTGTAGATATACGGCCTTTTTGAATCCTGCATCGCCAGCGCAACCGCCACCTGTTCTGCCATGTCGGCCGTCACAGCGCCTACCGAGGCCGCAGAGAGGAGCTCGCCCTTTTCGCTGACCTTCGTGACCGTGAATTTACCGGAGCGCCCACATTGAGCTGCATCCACGAAGGCTTCCATGCCGACCGTTTCCTTCAATATCGCCCAGGCACGAGCTGCTCGCCTGCCCGCATTATGCTGTGGGTGAACGTTTCTAGGGAAGGAACCGACGACGTAGGTCCCTCTGGAGTTCTTGTCCAGCTGAACCGCCTCGCTGTGACTGTAACGCGGCTGCAAGCCCGCCGCCTCCCAGAGGCGCCTACCGGCGCTGGAGCCCGAAAGCCTCGTGATCTGCGCCGCTCGTTGCGCCTCTATGAGTTCGAGGGTGGTGTTACGAACGCCGAGCTGCATTAGCCTGTCCGTGCTCGCCGTGATCGGAATACCCAGTACCTTCTTGACGCTTTTCCGCATCAACGTGTCAAGCTTGTCCCTTTCAGTCTTAGTCCACTGCAGGGCCGAGACCACATAGTTGATGTGGCTCATAAGAAAAGCGTGATGCACCCTAAGTAGGTTGTCCTCGCCTAGGCCCCCCTTCTTATTGGAGACTCTCATGATTAATCTGAGAATATTCTCGGTTTTGGCGGTCAGATGCGCAATGGTTTTGGCATTACAACCCCTGGCATCGAGCAACAATCCTAGAACTCTAATGGAATTCACCCTGGGGATCTTCTGGCCGTCCCGCGTGTATACATCTATGGGGATCTGCTCGAGCGGCACGAGCCCCCGAACTCCCTGCCTTGCCGGTCTGCATAACATGAGCTCTGACTTGGTCGGGGAGAGTTGGAGACCCGTGCCCTCCAGGAAGGACTGGGTCACGTCCAAGGCCTCCTGGAGCGCCTGTTCCACGGCCGCCTCCGAGCCTCCCGGACAGCAGGTCGTAATGTCGTCGGCGTACAGCGCGCGTCCCACGTTTGGTACGGCGGCCAGCCGCTTCGAGAGTCCGTGCATTGCAATGTTAAACAGGAGGGGGAGATCACCGCCCCTTGTGGCGTGCCTCTGTTTCCTAGCGAGAATGGTTCTGATTTGGTCTGCCCCAGCTTGACGACCGCCGTCCTGCCCCTCAGGAAGGACTCCACAAACGCGAAAAATCTACCTCCCAAGTTCAATGCCGAAATCTCATTTAGGATGAAGTCGTGCGACACGGTGTCGAAGGCTTTGGACAAGCCTAGTTTAAGAATGCCCCTGACGTCTCTAGTCCTGTTGTTAATAACCTGTCTTTTTAGCAGTAGCATGACGTCCTGCGTGGAAAGAAGTGGTCTAAACCCTACCACATTGTACGAGAACAACCTCTCGCGCTGTATGTGTTTTGAGATCCTGTTATGTATAACGTGCTCGGCAACCTTACCTAAGCATGACCTCAGCGAAATGGGCCTTAGGTTGTCCAGGCTTGGGGGCTTTCCAGGCTTAGGAATCAGTACCACCGTCGCCTGCTTCCACGAGTCCGGAACACTACCTTCTTCCCATACCTTGTTGATTTCCTTTGCAATGGTGCTAATGGACCGGTCGTCCAGGTTCCTCAAAACCCGGTTGGTTATGCCATCCGGCCCAGGGGCCGACCTGCCATTGAGATTGTGGAGCACCTCCCTGATATCTGCCTCAGAAAACGGATCATCGAGCTTTGGGGCGTCTTCCCCCACGTATTGAGGGCATTCCCGTAGTTCATCCTTCCCTACCGGAAGATACTTCCTTGCCAGGTCTCGCAGAAGGGACGTATCGGAATGACCCCCCTGTTTTTGCTTATGCAGAAGTCTATCAACGGCGAGTCTCTGATTACCCTTGGTCTGTTTATCATCGAGCGGGTGCTTAAGAAGGTTCCATTTTCCCCCCGTGCGCATTCGCCCGTCTGCTGCCGAGCAGGCTTCGTTCCATTGTTGTCTGTTGAGCTCCAGACAGTGTGTCTCTATACTGCGATTAAGCTCCGCGATCTTCTTTCTCAGTCTGCGGTTTAGCCTTTGCGTTTTCCACCTCTCCAGCACAAACCTCTTGGCCTCCAGGAGATGCGCCAGGCGTGCGTCTATCCTGGGGGTCTTAAGGTCCGTGGATATTTCCTTGGTGGCCCTTTCAACGTCTCTCTTGACCTGCGCGAGTAGATCCTCCAGTGCACCGTACTCCGACTCATCTTCGTCACGTATCTTTCGGAAGAGATACAAATCAACGTACTTAAATATCCTAAGCAGGGCCGCTCTGATCCTGATTGATAACGCTACAATGCGATGGTCGCTCCCTATATTTCCTTGCAAGTTAGTCCAGGCTGCGTCAGTGTTTCTAACAAAAGCCAGATCTAGCATCGTGTCCCTCGAGACCGAGGTGCCTATCCTCGTGGGAAAGCGGGGGTCCACCACTAGGGTCAACGCGCAGTCTCTGCCGTGCTCACTAAGTTCACCCCTTCGCTGTTTGTCTATTATAACCCCAGGCCATGTGCGGGGCATTGAAGTCCCCGCCACTATCAGAGGGCTGTCACCCGCTATGGCGACTGCCCTGCCTAGGAGTCCGCGAAAACTCTGCCTCTGATCTGTCGGAAGGATGTACACATTGCGGACGAATATGCTCTGTTCGATCCTGCCACTAGGGATTATCTCAACCAGCTGCGCCTGTCTACAGATCGCAGGGAGGGCTCGCGCTTCTCGACATCCCACGGCGCTCGCTACTCGCCACAATCATGCAATCAGCGCAGCTACAAGGCCAACAAGACATCCAGATCCGAGTACATCCCACCAACCACACGTGCGCCATCGCCACCACGTGCCAAGAGACTGCCCTCAAACTCGTCAATCTCAAGGAAATTACACTTCACGACCGAAACTATGCTATCACAGCCTACATCGCCCCACCAGCCGGGGCGGTGCGCGGAGTGATCACTAACGCATTCTGGGATGAAATCCCGAGCGAGATCATCGCAGACCTTGAGGCCCGAAATTCCGAACTCCCTATCATTGATGCCCGACGTATGGGGAAAACACGCTCAATCCTTATCACCTTCGCCTACGGACCAGTTCCGCGGAAAATCATCTACGGCGGCGGTGTCCACCTATGCACGGTCTACCAGGGACACATCGACGCCTGTGCGAACTGCAGAAAACCAGGACATCGAGCAGATGTATGTACCCTGCCCCGCTCCCACCGATGCCCAAGATGTGGCGAAACTCATGAAAGAGTGGACGCCCCAACCTGCGCTCTACAATGCATTCTCTGCGGTGGAGGACACCTGACCGGATCAAGTGGATGCAAAGCAAATCGAAGAAGTGCTACTACACGCCAGCCGCGATCCACTCAAAAGAAGACAGAACATCGACAACACCATCGATCCAGTCCCAGCTCGCGTCGACGCTCCGGCAGCACAGCTTCTCGCCCTTCGGACGCTCGGCATCTCACATGGGCCGACCTGGCCGCCGGAAGACATACCCCCCCGCTCACCCAGCCTCCCGAAGCGCTACAACAGGAACGGGAGCTCCAGGCCCTCAGGGAAGAGGTAAGTCGCCTTGCTTCCCTCGTCCATACCCAACCCCCGTGTTGCGTTTCGCCTGCGACACGTGGTTTTGCCGGCGCGACTGCGGCGGGGCGGCAGACATTTTGGCCCGATCATCGTCGCCGCAACGCTCATCGGCAGGTGTTTCCAGGCGCGACTGCGGCGATGCGACCGCAAAGGATCACCCTCTCATTCCAGTCATTGTGCCTGAACCAGGCGATGCGAAAGCAGGGATCATCCTCTCATTACAGTCATTGTGCCCGACCGGCAGCGCTACGACAGGGTGCTACGAGATCGTGCTCGACATGGTGCTACGGCAGCGCTACGACAGGGTGCTACGAGATCGTGCTCGACATGGTGCTACGGCAGCGCTACGACAGTGTGCGTCACCATTAGCCCATTGTACATTCACGTGCTCGTCTTTTGAGGGGTTCCTTCTTGCCCTCAACTGCGAGAGTATAAAAACAGCTGCCCCCGGACGCCAAAGGGAGGGCTCCGATTTCTTCTGTTGAGTGAAGTGCTCTCCCGTCTCTCTTCTTCGGTCAACCTGACCGCCAACTCTTTGCGATGTTAAAATAAACAAGTTGTTTTGTTGTTACCAGTCGACTCATGCTTTGCCGGGACCTTCGGATGCTTCCAGTTGTACCCCAGGCCGCCAGGCCAACGCTACCCTTGGGGCTTGCGACCCAGGTACAACCACGGGCGTCAGCGCCGAGTTCCCAACAGATCGTACCAGCGGTGCGATCCAAACATCTGGTGGCAGCGGTGGGATCGCCTCCGACTTCAAACATCTGTCTGCCAGCGGTGAGACAGCGACAACGGAGGCCAGCAGCGAAGAGATGCAGTGACTGTATGCTGAGCAGCTCAACGACGATCCGGGAGCAGTGCAACGAGCCCTGTGTGATGACTGGTTGCCTGCAGCGGAACGACTGCGCTGGACTCTTGGCTGCGAGGTTTGGTGAGTGCGGGACTTTCTTCTTCTGAGCTTTGCCAGGCTTTTGTTAGTGTTAGAAACAGAGCTGGTATTTGTGGTTGTCGTTGCTGCCGGGTTAGTTTGCGGCAAGACAATAGTAAGCAGTAGAGAAAGCAGCATTCAGAGCAGCCATGGATTTGAAGTCGTTGCGCAAACCGAAATTGTTGGAGCTTGCAAGAGAGTTGGGTCTGGATGTCTCAGACAAACTAAGAAAACCTGAACTGCTAAAGGCTATTCTGGAGTTAGAGGCTGAGGATGACGAGCTGTCGGAATGCTTTGAGACCATTGAAGAGAGGGAGACTGCAAAAAGAGAAGAGCGTGAACGTAAAGAACAGAAAGAAAAAGAAGAGCGTGAACGTAAAGAACAGAAAGAGCGAGAGCAACAAGAGCGTGACCGTCAACACGCTTTGGAAATGAAGCGTCTTGAGGTAGAGATGGAACGCGCTCGTAATGGAAGTCAGGCACACGGTGCAGGAGAACGCGTATTGTTCAAAATGACTGACCTGATGCGGCCGTTTAAACTTGGAGAGGACATTGGTTTGTTCCTGGTTAACTTTGAGCGAACGTGCGAGAAGCAGGGGTTCTCTCGGGAAACGTGGCCACAGCGCTTGCTCACTTTGTTACCCGGCGAGGCGGCCGACGTAGTCGCTCGCTTGGATAGAGAGGAAGCAGAGGATTTCGACAAAGTAAAATCGAGTCTGCTAAAAAAGTACCGGCTGTCTGCGGAGGCGTTCCGTCGGAAGTTTCGGGAAAATGAGAAAGGCAGAAGTGAGTCATATACAGAGTTTGCGTATAGGCTTATGTCGAACATGCAGGAGTGGCTCAAAGAAGAGAAAGCGTTTGGTGACCACGATAAAGTTCTGCAGTGCTTCGGGCTAGAACAGTTTTATAGTCGGTTACCGGAGAACGTGCGATACTGGGTCTTGGATAGCCCAGACGTTTGTACGGTGGCTAAAGCCGCTGAGCTAGCCGAGGAGTTTGTGACGCGTCGGGCTCGCGGAGCTAAGGACGGTCAAAACGGTGAATTTGGCTCGAAGTTCGAGAGGCCGAAGTTCACACCCATGAGAGCAAAGGGGAACACGCGTAGTGCGGATGCGAGTGGAAGCAGTGCGACCGAACCTAAGGAGACGGCGGCAGCCGAAGCCGAACGCAGAAAGCGGTTCGAGATGAGGCAAGCGCGCGTTTGTTATACGTGCCAGAAGCCGGGTCACTTTTCGGCGCAGTGTCCGGAAACAACACCAAAAGTTGTGTTTTTTTCAATAGGCAGCACTGACGAGAACATGAAGCTTCTCGAGCCTTACATGCGAGACCTCCTCGTGAACGGGAAAGAGTGCCGAGTGCTTCGCGATTCCGCAGCTACGATGGATGTAGTTCACCCGTCTTATGTAGAACCCCATATGTTCACGGGCGAGTGCGCGTGGATCAAGCAAGCCGTGGAAGCTCATAGCGTGTGTCTGCCAGTAGCAAGGGTGCTTATTGAAGGACCTTTCGGAGCGCTTGAGACAGAGGCGGCAGTGTCATCTATGCTGCCACCCCAGTACCCGTACCTATTTTCAAACAGGTCCGATCACCTCCTGCGCGAGAAGGGGCTTTTGTTTGGTGAAGCTAGTGTTCAGGCCTTAACCAGATCGAAGGTTCGGGAGCTCGCTGCAAAGGCGGTAGTTGCGGGGCCGACGTTATCAAACAACGAAAAAGGGTCAGAGGCGCAGCAAGCTGATATTCAGAGCACGCCCGAACTGAATAAACTTGAGTCTGTAACGTTAAAGGCGCCAGATACTGGAGAGGAAACGCCCGACACGGGAAAGTTAGAAGAGCTATCTACTGATTTGCTCATCGCGCCTACGTCAGACGGACTTGATAGGTTGCTAAAAGTCAGCCGGTCGGCTTTGATAGCCGAGCAAAAGAAGGATGGTAGCCTAGAAAACATACGCTGCAATGTCAAAGAAGGTATCGCCAGGAAAACTGCGCGTTTTGTGGAAAGAGGTGGAGTCCTGTACCGGAAGTATCTAGACCGCCGAGGAGTGGAGTTCGACCAGCTGGTCGTGCCTCAATGCTATCGTCAGGATCTGTTGCGCTTGTCACACGGGGGTTCGTGGTCCGGACACCTAGGAGTTAAGAAAACTAAGGACCGTCTCTTGCAAGAGTACTATTGGCCAGGGTGTTTTCGGGACGCAGACCATTTCGTGAGGACATGTGACACTTGTCAGCGGGTGGGCAAACCAGGGGACAAATCAAGGGCGCCGTTGAAATTGGTACCTATCATAACGGAGCCTTTTAGACGGCTCGTTATTGATACAGTGGGACCTCTGCCGGTAACAGCCACGGGGTACAGACACATTTTGACTGTGATCTGCCCAGCGACAAAGTTCCCTGAAGCAGTGCCGCTTAAAGAACTCAGCTCAGTTGAGATAGTTAATGCACTACTGTCCATATTTGCGCGAGTTGGTTTCCCTGCGGAAATCCAATCAGATCAGGGCACAGTGTTTACTAGCGCTTTGACGACAACTTTTCTCGAAAGGTGTGGGGTAAAGCTGTTACACAGCTCAGTGTACCACCCACAGTCGAATTCCGTTGAGAAGCTCCACTCCGTCATGAAGCGCGTGTTGAGAGCATTGTGTTTTGAACATCGAACTGACTGGGAGCTGTGTCTGCCTGGGGTGATGTTTGCTTTACGGACCGCGCCGCATGCAGCTACGGGGTTTTCGCCAGCTGAACTGGTGTACGGTCGCTCGCTTCGGTCTCCGCTTCGCATGCTTCGAGAATCATGGGAAGGTAGGGGCGACGACCCAGTCGTGGTGGAGTACGTGCTTAAGCTCCTCGAACGCTTAAGAAGGGCACAGGAGTTGTCAGGTGAAGCAATGACAAAGGCCCAGCAGAGGGCCAAGGTTTATTATGATCAGACAGCCAGGGCCCGTCGTTTTGAGGTTGGCGATGAGGTCATGATATTGCGCACATCGCTAAACAACAAACTAGACGTGCAGTGGGAGGGCCCAGCACGAATTGTTCAGAAACTGTCGGACGTTAACTACGTGGTAAGTCTGCCAGGAAAGCGGAAAGCACAGCAAGTTTACCACTGTAATCTGCTCAAACCTTATAGACAAAGGGAAGCAGTGGTGTGCATGATGGTAAACGTTCCTGAAGAGCTTCCGGTCGAGCTTCCGGGACTAGGCCCAGTGACGAACAGGGAAGACACCGGTCAAGTCATTAGTGACCTTATCAGTAAAGCACCGCTGTCGCCCGAGCAGAAAACCGAACTACACCAGCTATTACAAGAGTTTCAAGGTCTGTTCTCTGAGAGGCCTGGTAGGACTTCTGTACTTACTCATGATATAGAACTTACCTCCCCAGAGCCAGTACGATCCAAGGCGTATCGGGTGTCACCCCGCCAGAGCGATATTATGGAGGCTGAGGTAAAGAAAATGCTACAGCTCGGTGTTATTGAGGCAGGTGAGAGTGATTATACCTCCCCTTTGATTTTAGTTGAGGTACCGGGCAAGGAACCTCGTCCTTGCGTCGACTACCGCAGGCTTAATTCCATCACTAAGGATCAAATTTATCCGATCCCTAACATCGAGGAGCGCCTTGAGAAAGTTAGTAGCGCTCAGTTTATTTCCACCCTAGATCTTGTCAGGGGTTATTGGCAGGTTCCACTTACAGAAGAGGCTAGTAGGTATGCGGCGTTCATTTCACCAATGGGAACATTCCGTCCTAAAGTGTTGAGTTTTGGTTTGAAGAACGCGCCATACTGTTTTTCAAGCCTCATGGATAAAGTGTTGCGGGGACAGCAAGAATTCGCTTTACCGTATCTAGACGACGTAGCGATATTCTCCGCATCCTGGTCTGAGCATGTGGCACACTTGCGGGCAGTGCTAACCCGCCTGCGCGAAGCGGGCTTGACAGTAAAGGCTCCTAAGTGCCAGTTAGCACAGGCCGAGGTTGTCTACCTCGGTCACGTGATTGGTCAGGGTCGTCGCCGCCCCTCTGAAATAAAGGTGGCCGCTGTGCGAGACTTTCCGCAACCGCGCACAAAGACCGATATTCGGTCGTTCTTAGGTGTCGCCGGCTACTATCAGAGGTACATCCCTAGGTACTCTGATATCGCGGCTCCCCTGACGGATGCTCTAAGAAAGTCAGAGCCTCAAACAGTCGTCTGGGACGAGACAAAGGAAAGAGCTTTTAGCGCCCTAAAGAGTGCCCTAACAAACCAGCCTGTGCTACGATCGCCAGACTATACAAAAGGGTTCGTTGTTCAGTGCGATGCTAGTGAGCGAGGCATGGGCGTTGTACTGTGCCAACGGGAAAATGGAGAAGTAGAACACCCCGTCCTGTATGCTAGTCGTAAGCTGTCCAGTCGTGAGCAGGCGTATAGCGCCACCGAGAAAGAGTGTGCGTGTCTCGTGTGGGCCGTTCAGAAATTGTCATGCTATCTAGCCGGCTCGAGGTTTATCATTGAGCCGGATCACTGCCCTCTCCAATGGCTGCAGACCATCTCTCCCAAAAATGGCCGCCTCCTGCGCTGGAGCCTCGCTTTACAACAATATTCCTTTGAGGTGCGTTACAAAAAGGGGAGTCTCAACGGTAACGCCGATGGCTTAAGTCGAAGCCCCTAACGTAGGAATCAGCCTCAAAATTGTTTGTTACTGATGTTTTTCTTCCTGAGGCAGGATTTTTTTTTTAACATATTGCTTTTGTTTAGTGTTTCAAAGTGATGATATGCTTTCTAGTGCAATTTTTCAATTTGTGACGCGTTCTGAGTGATGCTAGACTACTGTAAGGAACTAGGCAGTGGTATAAAAAGGGGAAAGAGCCTGGCAGGGCTTAGTGAGGGTTGTGCCGTGCTTGCTGACTGAGCGGTTGAGTTTCAGCGTAGTTCTAACGCTTGCCGGGAACGAGAACAAAAATGTGAACTCTCCCGAAGTCACTTTGCAGTGTCCCGTGCGAACCTGAACGAGAGAACGAGGCCTTCTCTGTGCGCTGCGCTCAAGAAACGTCGAGGGACGCCCGACTTCGGTTATGAGCATCATCGAGCGACATCCCTCCGGACAGCGGATGCAGTCCCCTGTCCATCAGGATCTCCTTCCCCCGGCGGGGCGGTCTGTTGCGTTTCGCCTGCGACACGTGGTTTTGCCGGCGCGACTGCGGCGGGGCGGCAGACATTTTGGCCCGATCATCGTCGCCGCAACGCTCATCGGCAGGTGTTTCCAGGCGCGACTGCGGCGATGCGACCGCAAAGGATCACCCTCTCATTCCAGTCATTGTGCCTGAACCAGGCGATGCGAAAGCAGGGATCATCCTCTCATTACAGTCATTGTGCCCGACCGGCAGCGCTACGACAGGGTGCTACGAGATCGTGCTCGACATGGTGCTACGGCAGCGCTACGACAGGGTGCTACGAGATCGTGCTCGACATGGTGCTACGGCAGCGCTACGACAGTGTGCGTCACCATTAGCCCATTGTACATTCACGTGCTCGTCTTTTGAGGGGTTCCTTCTTGCCCTCAACTGCGAGAGTATAAAAACAGCTGCCCCCGGACGCCAAAGGGAGGGCTCCGATTTCTTCTGTTGAGTGAAGTGCTCTCCCGTCTCTCTTCTTCGGTCAACCTGACCGCCAACTCTTTGCGATGTTAAAATAAACAAGTTGTTTTGTTGTTACCAGTCGACTCATGCTTTGCCGGGACCTTCGGATGCTTCCAGTTGTACCCCAGGCCGCCAGGCCAACGCTACCCTTGGGGCTTGCGACCCAGGTACAACCACGGGCGTCAGCGCCGAGTTCCCAACAGATCGTACCAGCGGTGCGATCCAAACACCCGTCACAATCAGGCCTCCCTAACTCCACTCCACCCCTCGAGACGGGATCTCCTAGCACACCTCCCACGAAAAAAACAGCGAACCACGCAGGAAATACCACCCCCTCAGTTGACAGACACAGATGCCAAACTCGCAGCGCTTGAGGCTAAATTCGATCGTAAACTACAAGAACTCGAAACACGCCTGGAGTGTAAACTCACTCACCTCGTAGAAACCCTCACGGAGAAATTAGAGCACCGCATGGATGTTATGCTTAACAAGATGCTCGAAAACATAGAACACCGCTTCACACTAATGCGTCCTTCCATACCCTCGCAACCCACCCTTCAGCCTACACAATTCACCCCTCCTGTCCAACACATTCCAATGGACACGCAACTAACCCCCCTCTCCGCCCCCCCCCACGCTCCAGTATGGTGGCGCGGGGAAATAATAACCTACAAATTCTAACTTGGAATTGCCGTGGCTTCCGGGGCAAGCGTGTACCCTCTGCAGCTTTTACTTCCCACACTCACTCCTCAGCCCCAAATACTTTTACTCCAAGACGCTGCACATTGCGCAACACTTCCCAGCTAAACCTCGGTACATTCGGACGCCACAGGCAAACCCAGGGCGTCCACACTCATACACCGTAGCATTACTCACAGGGTACACCATATCGCTTCAGAGACGCCCTGCGTGATCACTGAAATCATACACCATAAACACACGTTACCGTCCACATTTATTGTCAACATTTATCACCTCCCATCACACCCGATGACGTCTCTAGAGTCCCTACTTCGATCGGTGCACCGGCTGGCAGGAAGGCACCCCCTGTTAGTCGGCGGAGACTTCAACAGTCAACATACAGACTGGGGATACAAAACAACAACACACCGAGGTCGCAGGCTCTGGCTGCTCCTCTAGAACCTCCACCTCACTGCACACAACTTCCTGACGCCCACTCGGATCGGAAATAGCGTCAGCATGGACACCAGCCCGGATCTGGTGCTGACCCACTCTCTTCGAGGCGTCACCTGGACCAGAACACTTTACACACTAGGCAGCGATCATTACATTATACAGGTCACTGTCCCATACAAACAACCCCGTCACACTTACATGACACACAAACTCATAAACTGGGACTCTCTCCGCACCACTCGCGCGGCCCGCTCTGGCACCCCTATTTCCGATATCGACACCTGGGTGAAATCACTCCAGGATGACGTCCAATGCAACACAAAACTCATTGAAACCCCTACAGAAACCCCTACATTAGACACTCGATTGGCCCACCTCTGGGAGGCCTATCACAGCCTCCTAGAACGGTGGAAGAGGAATAAGCTAAACAGCACACTTAAAAAGCGGCTGGCCGCGCTGCAAACCCAAATCCAACAACGTTCTGAGGAGCTCTGCCGGTCCAACTGGGACCAGATATGCGACGGCATTGCTGGGAACCTGTCCACCAAGTGGGCCTGGCAACTCCTCCGCCACCTTATAGATCCGACGCAGACAAAAACAGCAGCACAACATCATGTAACAAGACTCATCCACGCACATGTAGACAACCCTGACAGCCTTATAGACACACTTCAAAAAACTTACACCTCCCCAGTCACACCGACTCGCTTGCCTCCCTACACAGGGCAGCCCAACCCCACACTCGACACGGACATAACGGAGACGGGAGTCAGAGTGGCCCTCCTGACTCTCCGTACCAGATCCGCACCTGGCGCCGACCAGGTAATCAAATCTATGCTTCGTAATCTGGATGATCAATCCATCACACAGATTACGGACTACTTCAACCAGTGTTGGAGGGAGGGCACCCTCCACCAGTCCTGGCGTCATGCGAAGGTCATTTTCATACCCAAACCCAACAAGCCACTTACACTCCAAAACGTTCGCCCGATCTCGCTAACCTGATGCCTCGGAAAGCTTTTCGAGCATGTTGTATTATCGAGACTCACACACCACATGGCAGAAAACGACTTTTACCCTCACAGCATGGTGGGCTTCCGCCCCCATTTATCCGCGCAGGATGCCATGCTACAACTTACGCACGACATTTTCGACCCCCTTATCCCGGGTCACACAAAGGTAGTCTTGGCTTTGGACTTCTCCAAAGCCTTTAATCGCGTAGAACACCATGCGATCATGACTGCCCTCTCGCAACTGAATGTAGGTGCACGTACGTACACCTACATTCAAGCATTCCTGACCGACCGCACGGCTCAGATACACTTTGGTCCACTCACCTCCCTCTCTTTTACTTTACGGAGTGTTGGCACCTCGAAAGGGTCCGTTCTGTCCCCCTTTTTATTTAATATCACCCTAATCCCCTTGGCCCGACAATTGGCAATCATACCTCATCTCAAACACACCCTCTATGCCGACGACATCACGCTGCGGACTACCCACGGCAGCGACGGCAGCATAGAGGACACTCTCCTGTCTGCAGCCACCCTGACCCAAAATTATGCTTCCAGTATCGGTCTTTCTTGCTCCCCAGAAAAATCCGAACTACTACTCATCAGACCTCGTAATCGCTGCTCCCCAAGCTCTCCCATCACGATCGAGCTGGACGGACGCCCAGTGCCGGAGGTTGAAACCCTCCGCATACTGGGACTCCATATCCAGAGTGATGGTAAAAACACCACCACCCTGAAGAAACTCAAGCAGACTGCAGGTGCGATTTCACTCCTCATTCGCCGGGTTTCAGCCCACCACAGAGGCATCAAGGAGCGCGACCTATGTCGCCTCATCCATGCCTTTGTTCTCAGCCGTGTGCTTTACACAACCCCATATTTACACTTATCCCGACACGATACTAATGCCCTAGGTGCCTTAATGCGCAAGGCGTACAAAGTAGCACTAAAACTACCCATTAATACACCCACAGACCGACTACTCGGCCTGGGCCTCCACAACACCATCGGGGAACTTGTAGAAGCCCACCAGAGGCGCAATACATTCGCCTGACACGAACATCCACTGGGCGGCACATCCTGGACTCCCTCGGGATCCGTATACTGGCGAACGACCCTACACTACTCGCAGCCCCACGCCACATCCACCGGGAGCTGCTTATTAAGCCGCTCCCGAGGAACATGCACCCACCTAGCTCGAGCTAAGGCGCTCCATCGCTATTACGGCCCCGAACCGGACGCCGTATGGGTGGATGCCGTATGCATGGGACAGCAAGCGGTTGCCGCCGTGGTGGACTCCTTCCTCTCCCCACTCATCACACTACCCCTCCCCACACACACTTCCCTAGAAGCTGCAGAGGAAGCTGCGATTGCCATTGCCATCACCCATACGGAAGCCTGGTACATAATAACAGATTCAAAAACAGCTATACTAAATTTTGCACGAGGCCGAGTCCATGTTCCTGCTTTTTGCATACTGGACTCGCCCGCTGCACCTCCACCCCGCCATGTGGAGCTGATATGGGTGCCTGCGCACTCCGGGAATCCCGGAAACGGGACTGCCAACCTTTAGCCCGAGGTTCTATTAACCGGGCTTAGGTGGCCTCCGATCGGGGATTCACGAAGGAGCGCATGCACTCTTTCAGCGATCTGACGCAGGCTTATAGAGCAGCACGTCAGATCTACCCCCCACCTCACCCATCCCTGGACAACAGACATGCGACACTTTGGAGGCGACTCCAGACCCACACACTCCCCTCCCCTGTCACCCTATTCCATTACCATCCCTCTTTCCCCACCCCCGCCTGCGCGCTCTGTCCCGAACCGTTCGCATCCGCCATCCACATCCTCTCGCTTTGCCCGGCGGACCCTCCCCCGCGGGGCCTGGAGCACCTAACATCGTGGGAGGACTGGGGGACCGTGCTCCGCTCTGAGGACCCGGCAACATAGACCATCGCAACTAGCCGGGCTGCCAGTGTTATGGACCTACGGAACATAAACACTTGAGTAGAGTACGGTCGTGCGGGGGCCCAGGGGCCTACGTGGCCCGAACACCTCTGTTTAAATAAAGTTTTTAACCACAACAACATCAGCTCTGCCTATTGTGATCTCGTGCTCCTGTAAGGAAATTACCTTCTTAACCATCGTGATTACCCCTCTCCTACGGTCTCCTCTCGTCGAGACAACGCGGTAATCGGAGAAGTTTGCCTCCTCACAAAGGGTCCCTTGTAGGAGCTGGACATGCGGTTTGTCTGCTTGTGCTTTAAGAAACTGCTGTAGCGAGGCCTTGCACCTCTTAGACTGGCGCAGTTCGATTGCCACACAAATAATTTGTCTGTGTTGTCCGCCATTGTGTCTCTATTTAGTTAGCATCCCATTGAGCGCGGTGCACTTGCCCGATGGCTTGGAATTCTGATGTGCTTTCTTAACCTTACCGGCCACCTTCAGTCTGCTTACTTCAACAAGTTTACCCTCCATTATCCCCATTCTGCGGTTGAGGGTAGCAATGGCCTCAGACTGTTTCTTGATGGTCTCGGATTGCTGCTCGATAGCTCCGGACTGTGTCTTAATCGCCTCCGCTAATCGATCGAGGAGTTCCGCAAGCGATCCTTTCGCGATGGTCGCGGCGGGCATGGAAGCCGACACGGACGCCTCCTCCATCAGCTCCACCGCAGCCTCGGTCGACTCGGGAGGGGGCGCCTTACGCTTTGCCTGACCCAGCACTGGTTTTAGTGAGGTCTGCCCTCAACTTACGCATTTCCGCCTTGAGCTGCGCGTTCTCCTGCTTTAAAGCCGCAAGACGCGGATCCTCCATCTGCTCTGGCAGTGTACCATGCGTTACCTTCTTTCCAGTCGTCGTCTCCGTGACCTTGTCCATCCAGGTAGGCCCCTCCTGGATGCGAACACTGGAGCGGCTCTCCACACGTGTAGCAAACGTCTTCTTGCCTGCGATACAGGGCGCAAGGCAACATGACCGTCCCGCAGACCACGTGATTCGGCACCCTGTGTGCTTCAAAGAGCACAACGATCGCGGAGGTCTTCTTGATTCTTCGTACTTCTAATGCCTCGGGGTTTCAGTGGTTGACAATGAGCGCATTTAGATCGGCGTGGCTGATCTCGGAGTCCACCCCCTCCCCCCGCACCACTCCCTTGCAGGTGTCATCCAATGCCGCCACGTATGCTGTCACGTCGAAGGGGCTCTCCTTCGTATGGATCCTCTGGATCCTGGCGTAGGCGCGCGCATTCGCTTCATGTGGCGTGGTAATAACTAGGATGTTCTGGATGCCACTGGGGCACACCGTGTCATCCCGCACTTGCGTCGGCGCCAGGGCCGCCGCCATGGCCTGCGCCCGGGCGAGTTGTATCAAATCCGGCTTTTTTAAGTCCAGCCCCCCTCGAGGTCGGACGATGATCTTGAATTGCTCCCTCGGTAATCTGGGGAGCCTCGAGGCGTCCACGATATGCTTCAACGCGCTCCGTGGTGCGGCAGTGCGGCTGCCGCGTTTCTCGCCTTTTTTCTTCGCTTCGGGCCCCGGCATCCTCGGCTCGCCCGGCCCGGTCTTCTTTTTGCCCAGCACTGTTACCCAGCCTGAGCACTCCGCGTCCTCCGGACTAATATCCATGCCTTCAACAATCACCACGCTTGGATTGGAGGCCATAGCACCGCGTCTCGCCGCGACTCGACCGAGCGTCTCGCCGAGCGGCCACCGCTCTGCCGTTAGGCTTAGCGCATTAGGTTTTGCGGCGCGCCGGCGTGGTCCACCAGAAAACAGCTCGAAGGAAAGTAACAAAAGCACCCACCGGTGAAAGTTCGGTGTCCCCCGGTTCCTTGCGACCAACCACGTAGAATAATGAAATTGTGTAACGTGGCAGCCAAAACAACCTGTCAAAAGCATTTAAAAAACGGGAGCCGATATACAGCCGTCCGCACTGGTCGGCTCTTCTTTTTCGAACATCGGTAGAAATAATAATTTAACAACATGGTCGGTTACAAGTTCTGTGAACGAAGATGGACTAGTGGTAGTAGCGATGTTGGTGGGAAGGACGTTCCAGTCTGTGGCGGTACGGAAGGAGGAGCAGGCTGCGAAGGTGGTTGTCCGAGCGCGTGGGCGTGCTACTTGAAGTGGATGGCTGGTGCGATGAGATAATGCGTGCTGCTGCTCTGACGTAAGGCTCTTGATTAAGGGAAGAAGAACTTGGGGCACAGGGAAATACTGGAAATGCGACGTTGACATGAAAGCATTGACAAGCCGGATTCTGATTTCAGAGATGAAACGCTGACGTCGTTTGAGGTATGAGGTATGAATGAATCTAACAGCACGATTTTGTACTGATTCTAATGCGTCGATGCGATATGCTTGATGCGGGTTCCAGATGGCTGACGCGTATTACAGTTTCGGCCTGACAAGTGACTTATATGCTAGTAATTTTACATCTGATGGGACGTGCCGTAGATTCCGTTTTAGAAAACGTAAGGTTTTGTTAGCTGCGGAATTAATGCTAGTGACATGTGCGCGCCAAGACAAATTGGGAGATAGGGTTACACCTAGATATTTATAGGATTGTACTAGTTCTAATGGTGCGTTATTAATTGTATATGGGAAAAAGAAAGGGTTGCGACGGGCGGGAGAAGGACACGAATTTACATTTGTTGGCGTTAAGGGTCATCAGCGAATTTCTGCACCATTCTAAGACACTATTAAGATCATTTTGGAGAGCAATATGGTCAAAGGAGTTATTGATAGAGCGGCAAATGACGCACTCGTCTGCAGACATGCGTATATTACAGGCGACACACTGAGGTAAATCATTAATATATATTAAGAATAGCAGGGGACCAAGAACAGATCCTTGGGGCACCCCAGAGGTTACTGGGAGGGGACTTGATAGGTTATCGTTAACTAAAACCATTTAAAATAATGGAAGGGGACTGGACACCGGCCAAAATGGTTTAAAATATTTATTTAGGTTTCGGCTCCCCCACGGGAGCCTTGTTCACAATGAAACCTCGGGAGCCTTGTTCACAAGGCGCCAGTGGGGGAGCCGAAACGTAAATAACTATTTTAAACCATTTTGCGCGGTGTCCAGACCTCTTCCGTTATTTTAAGTATGCATCAGCCCGACCAGACGGACTTTCGCCATACTCTCTATGTCATGAGTATGAGGCGCGTGACCCGATGTGTGATCGGGAGAGAAGCGGCGCTGAGCTGGGATTATCGACGTGGCTCTGGGCAAAGAAGGTTGGAGCGTCAGCATCGTACTGGCGACGGGAGCCAGGAGGTTCGGCCAAGTCCGTGACGCTGGCGATCCAGGGTGTGGCCGTCGACCGTGGCGACGTTCGAGCGAGGTTCCTTGGACCTGCTGCAGCCTGTCAAGGCGGTGCCGGGCACTCCAGGAATTGGATCCCCCTTCTTAGGCAAACCAGCACGGACGATAGTCCCCGGGGCGTCTTGTCGCCACTCGGAGAAGTAGCGGCGGAGCCCGGCGTTAGGCCTAACCAGGGAGGCCGGAGTGCGACGTCACCGACATCGTTCGGGACACCGACATCCGAGACGGAGAAGCTGGCCGGTCGATACCAAGGCAACAAAGCTTGCGAAGTCGGCAGGAGCACCGAAAGGGTCGAAGATCTGACGCAGATCGGACTTGGAGATACGTGCGACAACAGAACTTTGTAAGAGCGTTCCTTTTTGTTAGCGTGCAGCCATAAGCCAGGGTTGCCGGACTTTCGCGCGAAACGCGCTAAGGACGCACGTAGGCGAGGATAAGGTCATTGTTTTGGCTATGCAAGGGTGGTGTTTTATTTTTGCCAATTGAGTTTGACTTTTCCTTTTCGAGTTTTGACTTTTCCATTTCGAGTTTGGGTAAATTAAAATCTGTTTGCTGTGCTCGCCTGCGTCTGCGTCTCCCGACTCCATCTCTCTCAACATCCGCATGGCCCCGAGATAAGTGACACTCTACTAAAACCATTTGTATGCAATTAAACAAAAATTTCTTCATCCAAATTCGAACGCTAGAGTACAAGTTCAAGTGTTGAAGTTTTAGTAGCAAACTTCGGTGGGATACTTTATCAAATAACTTTGCAAAATCCAAACAGATTGCGTCAGTTTGTACATTGATGTCAAGGTTAGTATGCAAGTCATGAACGAAAAAAGCTAATTGAGTTTCGCAAGAGAAACCTTTGCGAAAACCGTGTTGAGAAGGCTGAAAAAAGTGATTACAACTCAAGAAGGTAATGATTTGAGAGTAGATGACATGTTCCATGCTTTTGCACGACACATTTGTTAGTGAGATGGGTTGATAATTTAATGGGGAATTCCTTTTACCTGTTTTGTAGACTGGAACGACCTTTCCCACTTTCCGATCACCCGGCATGTTTGCTGAAGAGAGGGACTGTGAGAACAGTAAGCACAACTATGATGCAGCCATGTGTCTTGGGTTTCTTAGAAGTTTAGAGTTAATTTTATCAATTCCAAATGAAGATGATAGCTTAGACTTCTGGATTATGGATGAAATTCCGTCAGCACAAAATGTTATGCATGGCATGTGACCTTCAATATTGAACAAAGGTAAAGAAAAATTTCTTTCGATTTCTTTTGTGAATATCGTTGCAAATGCGGAATTACAAGCGTCAGCGCATTCAGTATCGGTAATCACCTCGCGTGAGTCATTGGCGAGCGTAACAGTGCGAACAGGATTAGGGTTTATTACTTGCCAAAATTGTCTTTGGCTAGTGCGCAGCAACTTTGGGAGCATGGTGTCATAAAAGGAACGCTTTGCGCTGCAGATAGCAATCAGATATTCGTTTTCAGCTTTCTAGTAGATTTTCCATCGATGTGAGTTCCCGTTATTTTAAGCCGCTCGGTAAAGACGTTTCTTTTTATTTTCTAGTTTTTTAAGGCGTTAGTAAACCATGGTTTTTGATTACTGGGACGAATGTTAACTTTAGGAATATATTTGTTAGCCAAGTCTTTTAACTTATCCTCAAACATCGACCATTTATCAAGTATTGACTGATTGCGATACGTGATTTCAAATGTGGGGGAAAAGGCGCCAAGTTCGTGGTTAATTTCGTCATAGTCACCCTTTTCGTAAAGCCCTATAGTTTTCTTATGTGTCTTATTTGGTGTCACAGGAAAAGAGAAAGCAGCACGAATGACATTATGGTCACTAATTCCTCGAAGATGTGTAATAGATGAGAGTGTACTGTGATTATTGGTCAGGATTAGGTCCAGAACTGACACTTGCATGCAAAGGTCATAAATGTATAGAGGGTGTCCCAATTAACTATAATGCAGCAAGATTTAGAACAAGAGCAATGCGTTACTCGAAGAAAACCTAGGGCATATTGTTTACAGTACAGTGGAGTAGCTGCAAGCAATCTTTTCCTTACTGAGATTTAATGAGGTAATTGTAATTAATTATCTAAGTCGAGACTTACTATCCTAATTAACAAAGTGTCAATGAGGCATTTGAAGGTACAGCCAAGGGACGTCAAAATGCGGTATTTTCAGCGAAGTACTAATTGCGTACAAATTTTTTCGCGACTGATAAATAAACCCCACGAAAAAAAATGAAAAATACCACGTGACTGTGCGCCCACCCGCATCATAAAGCAGCGCACTCGAACAGGCTCCCTCTGAGTTATCCAGAACGAAATAAAGGAAATAAAGGAAAACATCGTGATCGAGCTAGTTCCTTATCTGCCGCACCCCGACGGAAGTAACACGTCGCGTTTAGCGTTAGTTGGAAACAAGCTGTGATAGCTGTTGTCTTAGCGTAGATAAAGTGCACCGAGTTTTTTTTTACACGAAACATATCACCACAAAAGCGAATTGATAACGTCAGTTCAAATGTTTAATGGTACCTTTTGTTTCGTCCCTGTCATTATGTCTTTCTCTAATGAGCTGAAGGTAGACATGATCCTTGTCTTGGGATCTGCAAATGCAAACATAAAGAAGGCCACAAATATCAATATCAATCATGGAAGTGTGGCGGCAAACCAAACGCATCGACTATCATCAGAAATTATGAAATTCTGAGACAAACCAGCTGCTTCAGGAAACAGCGGCGGAGGATTCCATCTTTGAGTCGTAGCCTACGCACGGATCTTCTAGCATTTATGGCCTGAAACCCTCATGCTAGGGTGCGAGATGTGGCCGCCCAGGTACCAATTTCCAAGTGATCAGTTTGGAGGATTCTAAACGAGGGCCTTTCACCTGTACCACCTTAACCAGCACCAATGGTTGGAAGATGGGGACCTACAGAATCGTCTTGCTTTCTCGAATTGGGTTTTCACAAAAGCCGATGAGTCACCAGACTTTTTGAGCAACATCATGTGCAAACAGAAGCCAATTTTCGCAGAAACGCCCAAGTAAATTTTCATAATGCACACTAATGGAGGGACTCCAATCTACACTCGGTAAAGCGCAATCGGCACCAGCACCAGTGGTCATTCAATGTGTGGTGCGGAATTTATGCCGGTGTTATAATAGGTCCCATCTTCGATCACGCACTGACTGGTGTTACGTTTCGCCTACGACGCGCGGTTTAGCCGGCGCGGCTGCAACAAAGCGGCAGACATTTTGGCCTGTTCGGCGCCGCCGCTACGCCTCCCCGCCAAGCGCGTCCAGGCATGTTCCAATGCCACGTGTCTTCATGTGCGTGTGTGTGTGTTTGTGCATGTTGGTGCCCACGCTTGTCGAAGCGCGGCAGCCTGGGAGAGGAACTCCCAACAACTGTGAAGCGAGGGGGTCTGACAGGCGCCGCCACGACGTATGCGCCACCTTCTCTTCCCATTGTGCCCGAACGGCGCCGGCACGACGGCTGCGCCACCTTATCCCATTGTGCCCGAGCGGCACAGTCACGTGCTCGTCTATAGAGGGGTTCCTTCTTGCCCTCAACTGCGAGAGTATAAAAGCAGCTGCCCCCGGACGCCAAAAGGAGGCTCCGATTTCTTCTGTTGAGTAACGTGCTCTCCCGTCTCTCTACTTCGGTCAACCTGACCGCCAACTCTTTGCGATGTTAGAATAAACAAGTTGTTTTGTTGTTACCAGTCGACTCATGCTTTGCCGGGACCTTCGGATGCTTCCAGTTGTACCCCAGGCCGCCAGGCCAACGCTACCCTTGGGGCTTGCGACCCAGGTGCAACAACGGGCGTCAGCGCCGAGTTCCCAACAACTCGTACCAGCGGTGCGATTACAACAACTGTCTGCCAGCGGTGAGATCGCGACAACGGAGGCCAGCAGCGAAGATATGCAGTTGACTGTATGCTGAGCAGCTCAACGACCATCCGGGAGCAGTGCAACGAGCCCTGTGTGATGACTGGTTGCCTGCAGCGGAACGACTGCGCTGAACTCTTGGCTGCGAGGTTTGGTGAGTGCGGGACTTTCTTCTTCTGAGCTTTGCCAGGCTTTTGTTAGTGTCAGAAACAGAGCTGGTAATTGTGGTTGTCGTTGCTGCCGGGTTAGTTTGCGGCAAGACAATAGCAAGCAGTAGAGAAAGCAGCATTCAGAGCAGCCATGGATTTGAAGTCGTTGCGCAAACCGAAATTGTTGGAGCAATTGTTGGAGCAATTGTTGGAGCAAAGAAATTGTTGGGTCTGGATGTCTCAGACAAACTCAGAAAACCAGAACTGCTGAGGGCTATTCTTGAGTTAGAAGCTGAGGATGACGAGCTGTCGGAATGCCTTGAGACCATTGAGGAGAGGGAGACTGCAAAAAGACAGGAGCGCGAACTTAAAGAGCAAAAAGAGAAACAGGAGCGCGAACTTAAAGAACAGAAAGAGAAAGAAGAGCGTGAACGTAAAGAAGAGAAAGAAAAAGAAGAGCGTCAACACGCTTTGGAAATGAAGCGTCTCGAGATAGAGATGGAACGCGCTCGTAATGGAAGTCAGGCACACGGTGCAGGAGAACGAGTATTGCTCAAAATGACTGACCTGATGCGGCCGTTTAAGCTTGGAGAGGACATTGGTTTGTTCCTGGTTAACTTTGAGCGAACGTGCGAGAAGCAGGGGTTCTCTCGGGAAACGTGGCCACAGCGCTTGCTCACTTTGTTACCCGGCGAGGCGGCCGACGTAGTCGCTCGCTTGAATAGAGAGGAGGCAGAGGATTTCGACAAAGTGAAATCGAGTCTGCTAAAGAAGTACAGGCTGTCAGCGGAGGCGTTCCGTCGGAAGTTTCGGGAAAATGAGAAAGGCAAAAGTGAGTCATATACAGAGTTTGCGTACAGGCTTATGTCAAACATGCAGGAGTGGCTCAAAGAAGAGAAAGCGTTTGGTGACCACGATAAAGTTCTGCAGTGCTTCGGGCTGGAACAGTTTTATAGTCGGTTACCTGAGAACGTGCGGTACTGGGTCTTGGATAGGCCAGACGTTTGTACGGTGGCTAAAGCCGCTGAGCTAGCCGAGGAGTTTGTGACGCGTCGGGCTCGCGGAGCTAAGGACGGTCAAAAGGGTGAATTTGGCTCGAAGTTTGAGAGGCCGAAGTTCACACCCATGAGAGCAAAGGGGAACACACGTAGTGCGGATGCGAGTGAAAGCAGTGCGACAAAACGTAAGGAGACGGCGGCAGCCGAAGCCAAACGCAGAAAGCGGTTCGAGATGAGGCAAGCGCGCTTGTGTTATACGTGCCAGAAGCCGGGTCACTTTTCGGCGCAGTGTCCGGAAACAAAACCAAAAGTTGTGTTTTTGTCAATATGCAGCACTGACGAGAACATGAAGCTTCTCGAGCCTTACATGCGAGACCTCCTCGTGAACGGGAAAGAGTGCCGAGTGCTTCGCGATTCCGCAGCTACGATGGATGTAGTTCACCCCTCCTACGTAGAACCCGATATGTTCACAGGCGAGTGCGCATGGATCAAGCAAGCCGTGGAAGCTCATAGCGTGTGTCTGCCCGTAGCAAAAGTGCTTATTGAAGGACCTTTCGGAGCACTTGAAACGGAGGCCGCAGTGTCATCTATGCTGCCCCCCCAGTACCCGTACCTATTTTCGAACAGGTCCGATCACCTCCTGCGCGAGAAGGGGCTTTTGTTTGGTGAGGCTAGCGTTCAGGCCTTAACCAGATCGAAGGTTCGGGAGCTCGCTGCAAAGGCGGTAGTTGCGGGGCCGACGTTGTCAAACAATGAAAAAGGGTCAGAGGCGCAGCAAGCTGATATTTAGAGCACGCCTGAACTGAATAAAATTGAGTCTGTAACGTTAAAGGCACCAGATACTGAAGAGGAAATTCCCGATGCGGGAAAGTTAGAAGAGCTATCTGCAGATTTGCTCATCGCGCCTACGTCAGACGGACTTAATAGGTTGCTAAAAGTCAGCCGGTCGGCTTTGATAGCCGAGCAAAAGAAGGATGGCAGCCTAGAAAACGTGCGCTGCAATGTCAAGGAAGGTATCGCCAGGAAAAATGCACGTTTTGTGGAAAGAGGTGGAGTCCTGTACCGGAAGTATCTAGACCGCAGGGGAGTGGAGTTCGATCAGCTGATCGTTCCTCAATGCTATCGTCAGGATCTGTTGCGCTTGTCGCATGGGGGTTCGTGGTCCGGACACCTAGGAGTTAAGAAAACTAAGGACCGTCTCTTGCAAGAGTACTATTGGCCAGGGTGTTTTCGGGACGCAGACCATTTCGTGAGGACATGTGACACCTGTCAGCGGGTGGGCAAACCAGGGGACAAATCGAGGGCGCCGTTGAGATTGGTACCTATCATTACGGAGCCTTTTAGACGGCTCGTTATTGATACAGTGGGACCTCTGCCGGTAACAGCCACGGGGTACAGACACATTTTGACTGTGATCTGCCCAGCGACAAAGTTCCCTGAAGCAGTGCCGCTTAAAGAACTCAGCTCAGTTGAGATAGTCAATGCACTACTGTCCATATTTGCGCGAGTTGGTTTTCCTGCGGAAATCCAATCAGATCAGGGCACAGTGTTTACTAGCGCTTTGACGACAACTTTTCTCGAAAGGTGTGGGGTAAAGCTGTTACACAGCTCAGTGTACCACCCACAGTCGAATTCCGTTGAGAAGCTCCACTCCGTCATGAAGCGCGTGTTGAGAGCCTTGTGTTTTGAACATCAAACTGACTGGGAGCTGTGTCTGCCTGGGGTGATGTTTGCATTACGGACCGCGCCGCATGCGGCTACGGGGTTTTCGCCAGCTGAGCTGGTGTACGGTCGCTCGCTGCGATCTCCGCTTCGCATGCTTCGAGAATCGTGGGAAGGCAGGGGCGACGACCCAGTCGTGGTGGAGTACGTGCTTAAGCTCCTCGAACGCTTAAGAAGGGCACAGGAGTTGTCAGGTGAAGCAATGGCAAAGGCCCAGCAGAGGGCCAAGGTTTATTATGATCGGACAGCTAGGGCCCGTCGTTTTGAGGTGGGCGATGAGGTCATGATATTGCGCACATCGCTAAACAACAAACTAGACGTGCAGTGGGAGGGCCCAGCACGAATTGTTCAGAAACTGTCGGACGTTAACTACGTGGTGAGTCTGCCAGGAAAGCGGAAAGCACAGCAAGTTTACCACTGTAATCTGCTCAAACCTTATAGACAAAGGGAAGCAGTGGTGTGCATGATGGTAAACGTTCCTGAAGAGCTTCCGGTCGAGCTTCCGGGACTAGGCTCAGTGACGAACAGGGAAGACACCGGTCAAGTCATTAGTGACCTTATCAGTAAAGCACCGCTGTCACCTGAGCAGAAAACCGAACTACGCCAGCTCTTACAAGAGTTTCAAGGTCTGTTCTCTGAGAGGCCTGGCAGGACTTCTGTCCTTACTCATGACATAGAACTTACCTCCCCAGAGCCAGTACGATCCAAGGCATACCGGGTGTCACCCCGCCAGAGCGATATTATGGAGGCTGAGGTAAAGAAAATGCTACAGCTCGGTGTTATTGAGGCAGGTGAGAGTGATTATACCTCCCCTTTGATTTTAGTTGAGGTACCGGGCAAGGAACCTCGTCCTTGCGTCGACTACCGCAGGCTTAATTCCATCACTAAGGATCAAATTTATCCGATCCCTAACATCGAGGAGCGCCTTGAGAAAGTTAGTAGCGCTCAGTTTATTTCCACCCTAGATCTTGTCAGGGGTTATTGGCAGGTTCCACTTACAGAAGAGGCTAGTAGGTATGCGGCGTTCATTTCACCAATGGGAACATTCCGTCCTAAAGTGTTGAGTTTTGGTTTGAAGAACGCGCCATACTGCTTTTCAAGCCTCATGGATAAAGTGTTGCGGGGACAGCAAGAATTCGCTTTACCGTATCTAGACGACGTAGCGATATTCTCCGCATCCTGGTCTGAGCATATGGCACACTTGCGGGCAGTGCTAACCCGCCTGCGCGAAGCGGGCTTGACAGTCAAGGCTCCCAAGTGCCAGTTAGCACAGGCCGAGGTTGTCTACCTCGGTCACGTGACTGGTCAGGGTCGTCGCCGCCCCTCTGAAATAAAGGTGGCCGCTGTGCGAGACTTCCCGCAACCGCGTACGAAGACCGATATTCGGTCGTTCTTAGGTGTCGCCGGCTACTATCAGAGGTACATCCCCAGGTACTCTGATATCGCGGCTCCCCTGACGGATGCTCTAAGAAAGACAGAGCCGCAAACAGTCGTCTGGGACGAGACAAAGGAAAGAGCTTTTAGCGCCCTAAAGAGCGCCCTAACAAGCCAGCCTGTGCTACGATCGCCAGACTACACGAAGGGGTTCGTAGTTCAGTGCGATGCTAGTGAGCGAGGCATGGGCGTTGTACTGTGCCAACGGGAAAATGGAGAAGTAGAACACCCCGTCCTGTATGCTAGTCGTAAGCTGACCAGTCGTGAGCAGGCGTACAGTGCCACCGAGAAAGAGGTGCGTGTCTCGTGTGGGCCGTTCAGAAATTGTCATGCTATCTAGCCGGCTCAAGGTTTATCATTGAGACGGATCACTGCCCTCTCCAATGGCTGCAGACCATCTCTCCCAAAAATGGCCGCCTCCTGCGCTGGAGCCTCGCTTTGCAACAATATTCCTTTGAGGTGCGTTACAAAAAGGGGAGTCTCAACGGTAACGCCGATGGCTTAAGTCGAAGCCCCTAACGTAGGAATCAGCCTCAAAATTGTTTGTTACTGATGTTTTTCTTCCTGAGGCAGGATTTTTAACATATTGCTTTTGTGTAGTGTTTCAAAGTGATGATGTGCTTTCTAGTGCAATTTTCCAATTTGTGGACGCGTTCTGAGTGCTGCTAGGCTACTATAAGGAACTAGGCAGTGGTATAGAAGGGGAAAGAGCCTGGCAGGGCTTAGTGAGGGTTGTGCCGTGCTTGCTGACTGAGCGGTTGAGTTTCAGCGTAGTTCTAACGCTTGCCGGGAACGAAAACAAAAATGTGAACTCTCCCGAAGTCACTTTGCAGTGTCCTGTGCGAACCTGAACGAGAGAACGAGGCCTTCTCTGTGCGCTGCGCTCAAGAAACGTCGAGGGACGCCCGACTTCGGTTATGAGCATCATCGAGCGACATCCCTCCGGACAGCGGATGCAGTCCCCTGACCATCGGGATCTCCTTCCCCCGGCGGGGCGGTCTGTTACGTTTCGCCTACGACGCGCGGTTTAGCCGGCGCGGCTGCAACAAAGCGGCAGACATTTTGGCCTGTTCGGCGCCGCCGCTACGCCTCCCCGCCAAGCGCGTCCAGGCATGTTCCAATGCCACGTGTCTTCATGTGCGTGTGTGTGTGTTTGTGCATGTTGGTGCCCACGCTTGTCGAAGCGCGGCAGCCTGGGAGAGGAACTCCCAACAACTGTGAAGCGAGGGGGTCTGACAGGCGCCGCCACGACGTATGCGCCACCTTCTCTTCCCATTGTCCCCGAACGGCGCCGGCACGACGGCTGCGCCACCTTATCCCATTGTGCCCGAGCGGCACAGTCACGTGCTCGTCTATAGAGGGGTTCCTTCTTGCCCTCAACTGCGAGAGTATAAAAGCAGCTGCCCCCGGACGCCAAAAGGAGGCTCCGATTTCTTCTGTTGAGTAACGTGCTCTCCCGTCTCTCTACTTCGGTCAACCTGACCGCCAACTCTTTGCGATGTTAGAATAAACAAGTTGTTTTGTTGTTACCAGTCGACTCATGCTTTGCCGGGACCTTCGGATGCTTCCAGTTGTAGCCCAGGCCGCCAGGCCAACGCTACCCTTGGGGCTTGCGACCCAGGTGCAACAACGGGCGTCAGCGCCGAGTTCCCAACAACTCGTACCAGCGGTGCGATTACAACACTGGGCAACGTTACGTGAACGAAATCCTTGAAGGAGTGGTGGATGAGTTTCTCAGCGAAGTCCCGTGGTCACGTGTTCCACTTCTGTTGTACCAGCAAGATGGGGCGCCCGCACCCAGCAGCAGCCGAGCACGGAACTGGCTGGATGCGACTTTTCATGCGCAATAGATTGGAAGGCACGGGCCTGTGGATTGGCCGGCTAGATCGCCTGACCTCTCTCCATTCAATTTCTTTCTTTGCATGGGGTTATGTGAAAGATCGTGCTTACATGATCGAGACGGACGTGAGATTAGTCAGATTAGATAAGATAATGCAAGGATAACGGATGTTCGCCGTGGAATTCCGGCGTCGGTGATCAAGAAAGCCACTGAAGATGCCATAAAGCGGACCCAGTACCGCATAGCTGCAAAAGGAGACCTATTCGAACACGTTCTCTAGGCTGGTGTTCAACGGAGCTTACGAATTCGTAGATAATAAGGGCGCACTGAAATTTCATGATTTTTTTTTGTGCGGACATCCTGATTGCCAATTTGGCTCGTTTAGAAGTGGTATATTTACTTTCTTGAACTTATCGGTTTTGCCTTTTCTCTACTCGTTGGTCGCTTCCCGTTCTGTTTATTTCGCTTTTTATTTTTTGACACGAACCTGTTTTTGCAGCACATACAGACTTTCATGAAAAATAAAACGCTCCCTTTAATTTGACTTTCGTTCGAAGCAAGTTTCTGGCGCGAAATATAGCTTCGCACGCACTCTTTCGATGTGGTGTGACCAAAGCCGGGATTTTGTAACATTGTATGTCTATTAAATGGCTTTTCTCATTTCGTGCGTGGTCAGACCGGCGCTTGGGCCGCGTTATCAGGGGGCTTCCGTTATCAATGCGATCAGTCGGCCTTGAGAGGCGGATAATACGTGTGACTAGAAATGAGAGGAAGGAACAGCTGCCAAGCCGCGATGCCTGCTGTTGGTGCTCCTTCCGTACCATGATCAAGGTGATGCGCTGTCTCTTCGAGTTTGCCACA
This sequence comes from Dermacentor variabilis, assembly GCF_050947875.1. NCBI lineage: Eukaryota > Metazoa > Arthropoda > Arachnida > Ixodida > Ixodidae > Dermacentor > Dermacentor variabilis. Next base: position 19,455,246 of record NW_027460280.1, read on the forward strand.
GGCAATGCAGTTGCTTTCAATCAGCTTGTTTGAGGGCGCTGCTTTTTGATGCGGGTGGGAGCGCAGTCACGTGATATTTTTCATATTTCCTGGGGTTTCTGTAGCAGTTGGCAAAAAAAACTTTACGCAATTAGTGCGTCGGTCAAAACACCGCAGTTAGATATTATTTTGGGTGCCTACATATGCCTGATTGACGCTTTGAAAATTAGAACAGTACTTCTCGAGTTAGATAATGAAATGCAGTTACTGAATTTAATCTCAGTAACGAAAGAATTACTGAATTCCACTGTACTGGAAACAATATGAACTAAGTTTTCTTGGAGTAACGCATATACTCTTCTTTAAAGTCTTGGTGCATGATAGTTGGGGAGCACTGTATAATTCACTCAGTAACCGAAATGAAGCCAAGCCGGATTCACTCGAAATCATAATCAACAGCAGTCATGCGCAGCAGCGCTTATACTCGGACTTAGCAAGAGAGAAAGAGAGAGAGAGAGAGAGAGAGAGAGAGAGGCAGCAGTTTCGCCGGAAAGGCACAGCAGTACTAGTGATAGCCAAGTATGCGACAATTACACGAAGGAAGATTATGCCACCGAGAGGTTCTCAGATTATGAAAATAAAATTGTGTAGATATATAAGGGGTTCGGAAAGCCGGGCGGCCCCCAGCCCTCCCCCGGAAAAATGAAAACTCTCCGCCTATGCCACCGACTAACTTTACGTCAACTTCACCACTATTTGCCGATGACTGTGACAGTTACCGTGCATTATTCAACGAAACCGATGAAACTGCCCTCAAGCATCACCTACATGCCACGTGATGCGATTCATAGTTCATGCCATTAAACCTTTAAAAAGTGCAAAGCTATTACATTTTCTCGATTACCTACCGCATCACGACGTACTTACCACCTTAAAGCAGTTCCACTCAACCACACGTCCACATACAAATATATGGGAGTGAATTTCACATCGTCGCTATTACGGATAAAACACACACGTCACGAACAATTTGTTCGAGACATCACGCACACTAGCCTATTTGTTACGCCATTCGTCACATTAAAATAATTGCTTATATAACATACGTCTGACCCAAACTTCTATACGCTTCTTTATCTGGCGCCCTGCACCAGCGTATATCGCCTCCGACCTTGAAGCAATCTAAAACCGCGCCAACAGATTTAACACCTGAAATTACTCAATACAATCTAGTTAGCTTAGTTAAAACTTACGCTCGGCTAACCGTCGTTTGAATCACGTCGTGTCGTACGGCGCTTATATCTGACTCACCCTTGCTATTATCATCCAAGATCAAGGCACACAAGGTTAAAACCACCCTTAAGAACGTCTGCTCTCATTTAAAGAAATCTGGGGTTCGACGCGCCAAACCCACGACATGATTATGAGGCAGCCGTAGCGGGGGACTACGAATTCATTCTGAACGTGCACCCAGTAGACGGGCGTTTTTGCATTTCAGCCTCATCGAAATGCGGCCACCACGGCAGGTTGCTCGCATAGCCCCAGCCATCCTGTAGCGCGCCTTTTCTGCCTCAATTCCGCAATGACAATTCCTCCTGTCCTCATACAAACACGCTATGGAACTCCAGACACTATAGTCGCAAGTACAAACCACTATAGATTCAGTGAAATACTAACACAACATTTAGCACAACCAAACACATAACCTGTTGAAATACTTTCGAAAGTGTACTGTGCACATGTCATGAATCCTCTGTGAATTGTTGTGTCCTACTTTTAATGTGTTCACACTGTTAATAAAAGAAGGATTGTATATATTAATCTGGTGCTAGTGCTGTATAATTATTCTCACAATGTTACAAAGCCTTTTGACTAGTTAAGCTTGAGTATGACAAACTAGTTTCTCCCGTTTCTTATTGTTTGGTTTGCTAGTGTTTATTGTCTTGTTAATTTTCCGAGCTATTGCAAAACATGCCAATGCCCCCCTTAAGTAATGCATTCCAACCTTTAAGGGGGAAATAAACGAAACACGCGCCTGCGAAAAGAAGCGGGAATGTGGAAAAGTCTATCTTTCCTAGTAATTTTATGTGGAACCTACGGTGAAATAGAACCTAATGGCTTCATGCATATAACAATTCCGTGAATAACATCATACAAAAAGAGAACGTCAGTACGACTATGTGTGCAGCTAAGTGACAGAAATGCTGGATAGTTATAGCAAATTAAGAAAAAGTTGCTGGTGCACGAAATAAGAAAACAAGTTTGTATGTTCAAGATTTATTTTTTTCTGCAGACGATCGATTTATATGCTGCCGGACTTGCTTGCGCCCTTCCACACCACTAAGGCGTGTTCAAGTGATGGTAGACATGTGGATGTGAACAACTTCAAATCACTCTTTGTCTATCGTTATCCGCCTCAGGTGCCACAACCAAGCTGTCTCTAAAACAAAGGCTTAACGAAGAACCTAACTAATTGTATAACCTTGCATTTCTTCCTTCGTTTTACAGCAGGTCACTTTATGAAAATTGGTTCCTCTTCAAAACAAACTGTGCACATTGGTGAACTAGTACACTATATTAAGCTCCAATACGCCTGTATTATCTGGGATCCCTACACTGAATGTAAGATAAAAAAGCTTGAACGAATCCAAAAACAGGGTATCCGGTTTGTTAATGAATTTTCAACATTTGACTTTCCAATTGAACTAATGAGGTCTAATAGTATTACTATGCTTGAAGCGCGTCGAAAAAAATTACGGCTTCATTTTCTTTCTCACTTACTTAATAACAAACCTGGCAATGTATGTAAATCCACTAATAACGAGACGTGCTCGCCAACGTCACCAAAATGCTCTAACCCCGTATTTTGCCAGAACCAACCTATTTAAATGTTATTTATTTCCCCGCACCTTTTAATGACTAAATGACTTGCCATCATAAAAGTTCTATCAGCATTTCTTACTTCTTTGAATCAGCATTATTACTGTATTGTTGCAGCATTTTGTTGTATTAGCATCGTTTTACTGTTGGTGACCTAATACTTTATTTTATTCACCCTGCATGAACTTGGTGTCCGCAGTGTGTATTAAATAAATAAAAATAGAAACGATGAATCGAACCCATGATATGCAAGGCCCATCCGTCAAGAATTAAATAAAAATAAACGCTTACACAGAACCACTAAACGCGTACGCACCCTGTAGCCTTAAAAAATGCGAGGAATGCCTAAAAAATGCATCTGCAAAAAAACAAGCGCTTTTCCCGAGACCCGCTTTCTTTTTTTAAGTTCCACTAGAAGAAATTCTGGTGAACAATTGCTCCCAGAAGCGACACTAGCAAATTTCCTTACTTGACAATAAGAACATGCCTCTACCAGATGACCAATGCGCCTCCACATTTAGTAACTTCTTTTCATCTATATTCACTAGGGAACACTATTCTAGCTTACCCAATGTTCTGAACGTTAATTATGATTACATGCAGCCCATTGGTGTCAGAATTCAGAAGTCAGAAGTGGTTTTATTTAGGCATTAAATGAATGACAAAATTTGTGTATACAGAAGGAGGTCCCATACAGACTGAATCGGAACCTCCTATGGTAGTGTATGTAGAAAAATTAATTAAAGCAGCAAACAGCAGTAGCGAACAAAAACAATAATATACATGACAGGCAAAGGAAAAAAATAAAGAAAATAAAAAAACAGTAGCGAAATCAAATAATCAAATACATCGCAGGCAAAAAAACAAGAAAAGAACAGAGAACACCAAGCAAAAAAACGAACCAAAAGCCAAAATTAGACAGGGTAAAAAACGAAGATAATTCAACGCTCCTAAGCAGTTGTCGGATGATTACAAGGTGAAAAATACTAAAAATAAACGAAGAAAAAAGAAAACGCAATGAAGTCACATCTATTTTCAGCAGTGTAAAACAACCCCTGATGAGATGTTTCATCAACGAAAGGTTGTGAACAGGTAGGTATGATAGGAAGCGGGACAACAAAAAGTAAAATGAAGTAACCACAATTATGCAGAATATGGCATGAGTGTGAGGAAAGTTTTCAGTTATTTTTTGAATTTTCCAATTGATTGAGAGATTTTAGTTGCCGGTGGTTTGGTATTCCAGAGACGGATTCCGGTGAAGTAGGTTGTTTTTTGCCATAGTTGGTATGAACCGAAGGTAAAGTAAAATTATGATTATGTGCAAACCTTCTCAAGTTAGTATTTACTAGGTTGGATTGAGGAATGATGAACAAAGGAAGCTTATTGTTTATTTGCTTGCATAATCCTATACCTAGCTTGTATTTGAAAGTGCTATCAACCGTTAGGATGTTGTTGGCATGTAAGAGTGCTTTCGCGTCAGTGTGATAGGGACTACTAGTAAGTATTCTAATGGATTGATTTTGTAAAGTTTGAAGGGAGACAAGGTGGCAGCTGTAGGTGTTGCCCCAAGATGTCATACAATAATTAATATGGGAATGAAAAAAAGCGTAGCATAACGAAAGTAATGTAGGTTGAGAAAATATGGGACCTATAATGTAAAACTGTTCCAATATGTTTTTATTCCAATGTCCTGACGTCAAATTTGCGTAACCGCCTACGCAAGCCTCGGGCGGTAACCCTGCGGGTTACCGCCCGATGTCTGGGTAGACCAATAAAACGCTCTCCTCATTTATGGCAGGTCATTTTTGTTTGCTTTAAAAGCGAATAACATCGCCTACACTGAGAGGCTTGTCTTATCTACTTGGCCGACAAGAGGCGAGGAGCACGCTCAAGGGGAGAGGGATACGATAAGGCCGAGTCAGTGCACTGAAAATTGATAACCGGATGAAGAGGGTGGTGCCGGACTCTGCGGTTGGTCCGCTTTCCCTTACTTAGCTTGCGGTGGCTGGTCGAAAATCGTGGCGGCATGCAACGGTAGGCTAAGAATGCTACTAAAACGGAACCTCGGCAAAGAAGAGCTGGCACAGCGAGGTCGTAAACGTGCTGAAAGTCTTCGAAAACGTTTTACGGCCGCGCAAAAAGGTTTATTGTAGGCAAATAAGCCCATGCTCTCCGGCAGGTGCGAGTAGCCAGTGCGTGAGCCATTGGCGGCAGCCATCTTTGATTCCCCTCGGAACGGGGCAGCCTGCGGCTATTCAGAAAAAAATTCAATTTTGTTCGGCATATTAATGCATCTTTAACGCGTACACATCACTTTGACAAGGTGAGTTATTGCGGTTTTGTGACGTCACGTGACAGGCAGGTGAAATGGGTACAGCCTTGGAACTTTTCACCAATAGCCGCGGTCTAATAGCGAAAGGACGTCGAATCAGAAATAACTATTTTTGTTTTGTTCGGTCCAATCATGCATAATCAGTGTGTACACGTCATACCAGATGGAGAGCTATCGCAGTTTTCGTGAGGTCGCGTGACAGACAGGGGAAATGGGGCTGGTCTAGAAAAGCCTTTGACCAATCACAGAGGCCTGATTGCAGAATTGGAATAGAAAAGTCTGCAATAGCCTTACGTTATAGCCCCCTATATCACGGGATTGAGTTAAAACACGTATGCCGTAAGCCATTTTTCTTCGCAGGTAAGCAACATGCGAGCGCAATTTCAAGTGACGGTCCAGTTGAATTCCCAAAAACATAGCCTTTTCTACTGCTTCAACTGCAAATTAATCTAAAAGTACTGGAGGGATATAATTAATTACACGTTGGTGAGAGTGAAAGACAACGAACCTCGTTTTAGAGGGATTAATTTGCAGTTTGTTAGGGAAGCACGAAGCCGCCAAGCTTCCCAGGTAATTATTCAGTTTGTGTCACAGATTGGAGACACTTAGCAGCGTTAACAACTGTTGTGTCATCCGAATAAAGTAAGCATTCTGAAGTAGTAAGAGAAGGTGGCAGATCATTTATAGAAATTATGAAAAGAAGTGGGCCGAGAATGGAATCGATATTTGTTACTTTAGGTCTGGCTTTATAAGCTAAAAGACTAACAACCTAACTTCTGTTAAGTTATTTTTTATTATTGAGATTGCGGGACCAGTTATCCTTATTGCGTCAAGCTTCATAAAAACGATGTGGTGGTTGATAGTGCCGAATACTTTGGTGAATTTTACAAATACAGAACCTACGTATTATATCCCCCATCAATTGCTTTCTTCACCTATTCGGTTAAAGGTAACAAAGCGAGGTCAGTGGAATATGCTTCACAAAAACTAATTTGAGAAACCAATTTTGTAAGGCGAATTTAGGTAATTTTTGGAACATTTTACTGAAAGAAGGTAGTATACAAATGAGTCGATCGTTGGATATTAGCGTGCAGTCACTTTTAAAAAAAAGCGGGAACGACTTTACCACTTTTCAGTTCTACAGGAAAGATGCCAGATTTGAAAGTTAGGCTGATAATGGTTGCCAGAATATCAGAAACAGCATGCGCAGTCATGTTTACGTGGGTGGTGTGAATACCATCAGAACCATCATTTGTTGGTTTCAGGTTGCGAATGGCAACATTAACTTCATGTGATGTCGGAAATAAGAAGAAAGACTGCGGCAAACGAAAAAGGTGAAGATGAAAGTCAGAACTGTTGATGACATCAGTGTGAAAAAGTAGTTATTGAAGGCCTCAGTAATCTTTAACGGACTGTGATAAGTATCGTTGTTACACTGAATAGTAGTTATGCTAAACTGCCTTTCGTTCCTTTATTGAGGAAATTCAGGGAATTTCAAGCCTCATAAGCACTCTTAAGCTGTCTACTTTAGCCGGACTTGACGATATCAACTTTAAAGTACTAAAAAAGGACACTAACAGTTTCCAATAGAATACTTTATCATATATTTCGGGAATCATTATCAACAGGGCAACTTCTCATAGATCGGAAAGTTCAAAAAGTCATTCCCATATTGAAAAAAAAAACACAAACCCGAGAACTACCATCCCATATGTTTAACATCAATATGCTGTAAGATGCTCTAACACATGTTTATAATTACCTAGAATTTAACAACGTTTTTTTCCTAACCAGCGGGAAAGAAATTGTCCTGTGAAACGCAGCTTCTAGAATTCAGCACTGACTTGCACTTTAATGCGAACCGTAAACTTCAAGTAGAGTATATGTTTTCGGATCTCCCTAAAGTTTCTCACCATGTTGCCTATGGCATTTTCATTACAAAATTGACTGCACCAAAACTAGACCCACTTACGCTATCCTGGCTCCACAATTTTCTTTCCTATCACCGACAGTTGACTGTACTTAACAGTTGCTCATCTTCTCATTCTTTTGTAACATCTGGTGTACCACAGGGCAGCGTCCTTGGCTCGCAACATTTTAAAATATGGATTAATGACCTTGCAGTCACATTTCGTCTTGCAATGTTAGAATCTTTGCAGATCATTGCATCATATCACGACCAATTTTCATTGCTGCTGACTACACTTCCCTACAAAATGACCTCCAGCAAGTTGCTAACTGGTGCAACATCTGTCTGATGTTCCTTAACTCAACTAAATGTAAACTTATGTCGCTTAGCCATAAGCAATGCATTTCCGAATTTTCTTACCTCATTAATGGCAGTTATGTATAGCATGTCTCATCTTTCATATAACTAGGAGATACTGGTCACATTCCTGATCTTCTCACTTGAACACTGTCTGTGCTAGTGCCTACGGATCTTTAGTATACCTACGCCGTAACTTAGGCAACTGCCGAACAACATTAATAAATTGGCTTTTGAAGCACTTGTCCATCCGCAGCTTGAGTATGCATCTCCTATCTGGTCACCCTACCACAATAATATAATTAACCTTCTGGAATCTATGCAGAGCATATCCGCTAGTTTTGTGTCTCGAAAATATGATTATCACTCTAGCATAACGGACATAAAGCGTATTCTTTCACTTGCATATTTAAGTATCCGTCGTGACATGGCGCTTTTGTGCTTGTTTTACAAATACGTTTATGGTGCCAGGGTTACTGATTTATGTCAGTCTGTCCCATCTTGCACAATAAGCAAATTACATAACCATCTCAACTTTAAACACATCTACGCCACGACGGTCATTTTCAGTTCATGAGCGCTCCCACGTGCTATTCGCCTCTGAATGACCTCTCAGGTTTCATCGTCACCGAATCTGATGATAAAAAATTTCGCAAGCCTCTAACCACGCACTTAACGAGATGATATATATCAGTATATTTTGTAGCTTTCTGTCTTTATGTATCTTCAGTGTTCATTTACGTTGTTACGCATTAAATAGCCATGCACAGTTTACTTGGAGTTATTGTGTCTGTTTTCATATTAACTTATAGTTCTCTAATAATTTTTGTGAACATGCATCTTCAGATAGTTCTTGTATATTGTATAGGAGTTCATTTTTTCGAACATCGCATATTCAAATAGTTCTTGGAAATTATATAGGGTTTTCTCCTGAAATATAGGTATTTATGTCTGTAATTTGTGTCTGTATTGTACTGATGTCTGTATTCTTATATGCAATTTGTTCTAAGTTTGTTCAAATTTTATTTTATTGCCGCCCTTACCGCGTCCATCAAATAGAGGTCTGCAAGTTACATTGAATAAATAAATAAATAAATAAATAAATAAATAAATAAATAAATAAATAAATAAATAAATAAATAAAAAGTCGCAGTTTCGCCCAAAAGGCGAAGCATTGATTGTGATAACAAATTAGTAGACAGCTATACGAGGTAAGGATATTAGTTTTATCGTCCGTGTAAACTTTGAAACATTCGCTTACTAAATGAATTAGCGAGCATAGTGTCAGCGCACACAGACAAATATGAACACATCACACTCGATCGTGGTCACTCGCGGTCAAAACGCTGGCGTGAGCAAGCGCGACAGCAGCAGCGAGTGAAGTGGCCTTCGTGCTGTCTATCGCTTCAACGCAGGCTGAGCGGGGAGAACACGGGACGCACAAAGGTATGAGCCGTCTGCAGATCGCTTACAATATACGGCGCGCGCGACCGCGCGGCCATGCCTAGGACACAGTTGCTGGCAGAATAGAAGCCCCCCCCTCCCGCACGGCCTCTACACATTCCTCCCTCGCGCGGGCCAGATTGAGCCGCGATCGTCGCCTTTCCTCGCGTGCTTTCAGTCGCGCATCAGAGGGCGGGAGGCGACGGTGTTAGCACCCTTGGACTTTTTACGGAACATCAAGGCGATAGTAATGGTGATGGTGACGGCAAAAATGCACCTGGAGTGTCCATATAGTCGCTATTAATGAAACTTGAGGGAGAGAAGTGGGGGACAGAAATTTCTTAAGTCTGCAGACGGATCCGAGCGTGCACAAGTCTAGTAGTTCTACGCGCTTAGACTGGGTTGAAAAGCTTAACGTACGCGCGCTATGAAAAACCACACCGAAATTGCTGCTGATTTATACAACCCTGGTCAACACTATACAATAACCAATACAAGGACAACATTATGTGTTCTAGGCTGACATGGCGAAATTCTGGTTTGCAGACATCGACGACGTGTGCAAGCAGCGGTGAGGACTGAATGCGACGTTTCAGCTCTTGAAATGGTTCAACCTGCGGTGTTTCCGACTTGATATCGACGGTGGATTTGGTGAGATGTGTCAAAGTCTTGGCGATGCCTGAAAAGCCCTCGACAAAGGCCTGGTAACTGACAAAGGCCTGGACAAAGGTAACAGGCACACATTCCAAGACTCTGCGCTCGGTCTTCTTGTCGACGGGCTGCAGGAACTTTGTGATGGCAACTGTCTTCTGCGAGTCGGGGTGTACTCCAGACTCACACATCATCATCACCATAATCATCATCATCATCATCATCATACCATCATCATCATTATCATCAGCCTGGTTACGCCCACTGGAGGGAAAAGGCCTCTCCCATACTTCACCAACTACCCCAGCCATGTGCTAATTGTGACCATGTTGACTCTGCAAATTTCTTAATCTCATCCGTCCAGCTAACTTTCGACCGTCCCCTGCTACGCTTCCATTCTCTTGGAATCCAGTCTGTAACTCTTAATTACTACCGGTTATCTTCCCTCCTCATTACATGCCCTGCCCATGCCCATTTCTTTTTCTTGATTTCAACTAATAACGTTACACCCATGATACTTCTTTCCATAGCTCGTTACGTTGTCCTAAATTTAAGTAGAACCCTTTTCGTATGCCTCCAGGTTTCTGCCCCGTAGGTGAGTGCTGGTGAGACACAGCTGTTATACACTTTTCTCTGGAGGATAATGGCAACCTGCTGTTCATGATCTGAGAATGCCTGCCAAACGCACCCCAGCCCATTCTTATTCTTCTGATTATTTCAGTCTCATGATCCGGATCCGCGGTCACTACCAGCCCTAAGTAGGTGTATTCCCTTACCACTCTCATTGCCTCGCAACCTATTGTAAACTGTTGTTCTCTTCCGAGACTATTCAACATTACTTTAGTTTTCTGCAGATTAATTTTTAGACCCACCCTTCTGCTTTGCCTGTCCAGGTCAGTGAGCATGCATTGCAATTGGTCCCCTGAGTTACTTAGCAAGGTAATATCATTGGAAAATCGCAAGTTACTAAGTTATTCTCCCTTAACTCTTATCGCCAATTCTATCCAATCCAAGTCTCTGAATACATCCTGTAAACACGCTGTGAACAGCATTGGACTCACCCATAACAAGGCCTAAAAGTATGAGTTCTTCGTACGCAAAGCCGTACTTTGCCGGTTTCAGGGTGCATCCGGGTGATTGAATTGCCTCTAATACTGTTCCTAGGCGCATCATGTGCCCTTTGAATTTTTTATAAAAAACGATGTCATCCTAGTAAACAAGGCTTTTCTGCAACTTTAGACCTGCTAGCACAGTGTCCAACACGCATTGGAATGTTGCAGGCGCCGAGCAGATACCGAATGGCACGGCCTTGAATTCTAAGAAGCCGTCCGACTTAAGTAGGACTGTTTTTTCTTGGTCCCTCTCGTCTACTTCGATTTGCCAGTATAGCAAGTCATGAGATCCATCGGCGAACAGTATTTTCCATTGTAAAGTCGATCCAGTGCGTCGTGTATCAGTGGGATAAGGCCCATGTCTTTCTTCGTGACCTTGTTCAAGTAGGGATAATGAATACAAATATGCAGGGTTTCAATTCTTCTTCAGTTATACTACAGGAGACGCCCACGGGCTCTTCGACGGCTGGGTGATTTCGTCGCACCACATTTCATCGACTTGATAGCCTCACGTTCACGTGTCGAAACTCGGTGCGGGGGCTCTGGCGGAGTGGTCGAGGGCATTGTTCGATTATTATGCGATGCTTAGCAACGAGTGTTTGTCGAATCTTCGATGACGACGAAAAGCAGACCTTGTATCGTCGTCGGAGGCTTTTCAACTGTTCCTGTTTTTGCTTGGGAAGACGGAATAATATCGAATGCTGGTTCAGGAACTTGCACAGTCAGAACAAGAGCGGGGTGGGGGTGGGGGGCAGAAGACGAGAATTCATTGCTGGCTACAGTAATTTCCTCCATGTATGATATCATCGTGGTTCGTTGAGGTGTTTATGCTCCTGGCTACATTTCGTCACCATTGCCTGCGCTTTTCCTGCTTGACAGTGAACGATACCTCTTACGTCAATGACTTATCACTGTGAATTATTAGGCCTGTGAGCATTGTTGCAGGATGACGAAGCTCGCAGGATAAGTCCAGTCATAGATTGTAACTCTTGCCGTGCAGATTGCAACGGGGCTTGTTAGGTGTCCTCCAGTAGTCCGGATTTCAGCGCCGTCCCATGCAGTCTTACATTTCTTCAGCCTGACGGCCAAGGATCTACTGATGACGAAATACTGGGCTCCTGTATTTACTAGAACGGTGACTGAGTCGTCGTCGAGAAGCACGTCGAGGTCGATGGTTCTCTGTCTTGCACTGCAGTTAGGTATCGGCGTCGAATCACGGCTGCGTTGCGTTACCCTGCTGCTTTTGTGTCGGGTTGACACGTCATCTTTCGGCGGCGTATACTCGCGGACAACTTTCTTTGCCATTGAAGGGCATGCTACGGATGCGTGGCTGCTACACAAGCGTTACGACGCCAAGTAGTCCGCCACTGCTTTTTGTTGCTCGGAACAGACGCTGAATCGACGCAGCTTTAAGTGCGACGGTTTCGCGTTTGCCCAGACGCGGAAGGGAAAAGCCGCAAAATAAGTAAACTTTTACATTCAGTAGTGTATTTTACCTTATTTAAGGTGCTTATGTTTTCTCTTCCCCAGCTTGAAATGCACATCATATTGACCGCAAATAAAGACGGGGACAGCGGAAAAGAACACACAAACACAACACGGTTCTTCCACTCTTCCACTGTCTCCGTCTTTATTTGCGGTCAATATGATATGCAGTAAACACGAACTAGGCCTAACTGAAGTTCCTTTGCAGCTTGAACTAACGTGTATGAAAACACGGGACTCTTTTCAAAAGCGCTCTCACTTGTAGGCGCTTTGCCTCCGTAGCTTTCCCTTCATTGCCACAGAAAGTTGTCCTCGAGTATAGTTTTGCCTTGGAGGCTTCGTCTGGATGGCGGTGTGTCCTTGCTATGTTGCCTAAATAGATCTTGAAGAGTCGTGGTCCGCAATGGCGAAGGAGACGTACAGCAACCGTACCTCCATCGGTTGCTGCGTGTAGATTGCCGGATATGGACTAACTAACGTACTGGCCACTTGTTGGGCCAGTGTATGGTCGACCTTGAAGCGATAGGTAGCACACTGGTGAGGGCGAACGGTAAGGTATTCAACTGAGTCACTGCGAGGTCGCTCGCCTTGCTGTGGACCTTGCTGTGGACCTGTGGCCTTGCGAAACCTTGTAGTCCTATATCACGGTATGGGCAAATGCGGTAGACGTGGCCCGCTTGTCCGCAGTGATTGCATAGCGAACGACGGTCCGGAGCACACCATACGTCTGTCTTCCTTGGAGTTGTTGCGCTGGCCCATACGCGGGCGGATTCGTGGACTGGCGGCTGACGACGACGTCGTCACGGGGCCCTGACGTGGGTGCGCAGGGAGAACAGGGCGACGCAAGGCTGCGGCTTAGCTCATCGCTTCCGGCTGAGGTTGCGGCGGTTCAGGAACTCCCAACAAAGGTTGGATTTCCTCGCGGACGATGTTCGAGATTGAGGCCACTTGTGGCTGCGACGTAAGGACCATTTTAGGCATTTCTTCGCTCACAATGACTCTGATGGTCACCCGGAGGTTATTGGAGGCTAGTGTTTGGACTTGGCACTTCAGCGTAAGCACATGGCGGTAATATTGCCTAGCGCGCATTTCCAGTGTCTTCGCGATCGTCGTTGCTTTCGTTAAAAATTCTGTCACGGTATTGGGCGCGTTGTGAATTAATCCGGCTAAGAGGCCCTGTTTCGCACCGCTCCACAGCAAGCGAATTTTCTTCGCTTCCGACAGGTCGGGGTCGGCTCGTGGAAAGAGGCAAGTTATTTCCTGCATGAAAGTTCTGACGTTTGAACCCTGTTCCAACTCATTTCAGGCACACTCAATATCATTTTTCTAAATCTCATGCAAATTATAAATTCCAAAAGCCAACGCCCTTAATAACATGCATTGAATTCATAACCAGATACACTATAATTATCGTGACAGATGCTAGCTATAAGAAGTGCGAACAAATTGTACAGTAAATGGTGAATGCTGCGTTGTTGTGATTTCTTTACATTATTTGCATTGTTGTACATTTGCTCCATACGTATGCAGCTTTTCTGGACACGAGGGTTTAGTTCACATGAGTGCCACCACATGGCGTACTGACCTTAACCTTTTCAAACTTCTCGCGGTGACGCCGTGATGACGTGCACAAAAGGAAAAGAAAATAATTAAACGATATCCCTGCGTATTGAACTTCGCCACAATGCTTGTCCCGCCGGCGTTGTCAGTGTTCTTGATAAAGCGTGGCCGCTCGTCGCCTGCAAATGACTTATCATCCTGAGAGCGTTTAGTTGCGGCTGGCGATGATAGATTCTGGGCTTTTGATACGGTTCTTTTTTTTTGTATTTTCCTTTTTGCGTTTTGCATGCTACTGAGTAAACAAGCTAGGATAACCGTCAGAAGCACTCCGTCGCAGCCTTTGTTCAGTCGGCACACACTCTTAACGTGTGAACATCGCGCAGCTTCTACGAGAGACGCCGTCATGGACGGCTTTTGATTTTGACCTATCTATTCCGCTAAGGTGTCCTCAATTATTTCCCAAGCGGCTTTGCTATTCGCACTCATCGGCTACCACAGCAGCTCCGAATCGAGGTGTGTTTAAGTATTAAGACATATACATGGATATGTTGGTTTTACACATTGACGCAAAAGTCACGACACGAGAATTGAGCAAACTGTCTCTGTGTTGTCGTCCGTTAGAAAGTTATGGCCGACGCGGCTTGCAATATTACGTCACATTTACTGGCCACCGGGCCAAGTACACCGTTGGATATGACAATATACAGTACTTGCAGTTCCCAAAGCAGTCTCCTGTCACGGTTATACTTCATATTGTCTACCATGATGCCGTTCCGCCTTTATAATATAGCCGCTGTGTAGACTAGCAGGTGTCGAACGCCATAAAGGCTATACCTACATACCCAAAGACCTCGCGCACAACTCCTGACACTTGTACTCAAGAGTTATGCTGCTGCCAAGGACCTCCTTAAAGGGACACTAAAGGTTAATGTTAAGTCAACGTAAACTGTTGAAATACCATCCCAGAAACCTCGAAACGCTTGTTTCGTGCGAAGAAGAGACTTATTTTAAGAGAAAATTCTTGCTGAAGCGTCCGCGTACCTCTAACGCAGTTCAAGTCGGCCGCCCTCCGATCGAGGAATGGTGACGTCATGGTCTCATAGTGACGTTGAGCCGTCGGTGAGTAAAACGGCGCCCGCAGACGGCGCTACGGCTTTTCTGCGCAAAACGCAAACGCGCGGCCAGAAACAGAGCCAAGACAGAGCCGACAGCAGCGCGAAAGCGTAACTATGGTGGCTAGATGAAGGAAAAGCGCGCGACGATAAGCTGGTTCTTTATTTTATGACGCCTACTTTGACGCTCGTTGCAATGAAGGACCCTGACAACGACACATTGGCTCGCGATGCTGGGCTCGACTTCAGCGATTTAAGCGCTGATGAACGTGACCTGCTGCTCAGGGCTCGCGCTGCCGGCGTCGTTGCGTACTACTACGACGGCAACTGTATGTCATGGCTGTACATATACCCACATTTGTTGCATTTCCTTCGTGAAAACCAAATGCCGCACTCACTGCCCCGTCTTCGACTAGCAGTTCTTGCGCTTCGGAGAATGCAGGCAAGACCGACGGAACAGAGATACGGGAAAGCATTGCTTTGAAAGGCACTCCACACGAATTCAGTAAGTCGGCGTTGAACTTGTAATCATCTGGACGACAGTGCAGCGAGTAATCTATGCGATATTTCGGCTCTTTGCCAACGCGCTGCGGCAGAGGTACGGCACTTAACCACTTCGAACGGAGAGGTTCACTCGTTGGCATACAGTGATAAGTAACGTTGGATTGGCCGCTGCAACTGCCCTTGGCCAAGTTCCGCGGACCGTTCGCGCATCCCACGGAATCACATGGACGTGGCATTCTCGCTGCTTGTTCCAAATGCAAGTTTCGCGAGCCAGCAGAACCAGCGCAGCACGACGCGATAAGGAAACAACTGAAACTCTAAAGCGCGCGCGGCGCAGAGTCGTGCGCCCAGAGTCGAGCGAAAACGAAACCTTTAAACCACCCATACTACTGAAGTGTAACTTCAAAATGTTATTTTTTCTTAGAATTGAACAGAAGCAGACAAGTAGCACTTTCTTCCGTCTTATAACCCAATGAAATGATCTTTTTAATGCGAGTAGTTGAGTACTAGTGACATAAATTATGATGAGGAGTGCCTTCGTCATCGGGCTAGTTCCGGAATGTCGCTGGGGGGCCTCAAATCGTGTCATGCATTTACCTCAATTTCTCGGTTACTAAAGCTCTGTTAGCGATTATATTGGCGCCTTAGACATTCTACAGCATTGCTTTATCACTTTAACTTGACTTCATAGTAACCTTTAGTGTCGCTTTAACGAATGTTACATAATAAATTATGGGGCTTTACGTGACAAAACCACGATCTTATTATGAGGCACGCCGCAGTGGGAAATTCCGGAATAATTTGGACCACTTGGGGTTCTTTAACGTGTGCCTAACCCTAAGTACACGGGTGTTTTCGCATTTCCCATGCATAGAAAAACGGCCGCCGTGGCTATGATTCGATCCTGCGACCTCGTGATTTTACGGCGGGTAAGGAATGTTGGCAGTTCGAGGGAGGTGACAGTCGGCACGTGAGACAATTTGTTTTCATCCTCATTGCCCGAGAATCGGTACTCACCATTGAAGAATGGCACCGTAGATTGGCACCATTTAATGTGATGGAGTCCGCATCTTATATTTCAGACCCGAATTACCCTGTAACGACTGGTGACCAGGTATCTCGCTTATACGTGCAGCCGCGTGACCGCTGCCGGGCGCTGGCGTCGGCCACAGGCCCTACGTACTTGACCTCTCTTCAACACTTGCCGACATTCTCGCCTTATTTCGCACCATCGGGTTTCAGCTCCTCTGCTTCAACAGCCAATTTATTTGTGGCAAAATTTGGTCACCCTGTCAACATTATGGTTTCTTAATTTGAGGTCATCTTTCATATTTAAGCTAATGGTGTCCTGAGATTTCCAGCGGTTTCACCTTTCCCAAAATGCCCGAATTTTTGTCGGCCAAGCTCTGTAAATATTTTGGAGGTTTTTTAATAGACGTTGAAACCATAGCACGGCCCCCTGACCACGCTGCTCAATAAGTTATTTTATTTTCCTGAGGTCTTGTGCAAGCTTCTGCCTTCTTGCCGTTCATCAACCTCCTGATTTTCCTGTCACTTGTATCCAATTATGACGATTACGATCCCACGGAGGTCTGCACTGATGTAATGGCCATGGCATTGAAGCCGTGTAAATCAATTCTACCGTGGACGCAACAGCCGGTGTTGCTCAGCTGCGAATGAAAGCATTGCATTGATGAGCGCCATTCCTAAGTACATAAATTCATAGTCTAAAAAATTATGCGGATCCCACGCACTGTGCGAATTGATGGAAGCGAAGCTTTCTGTATTGTTTGCTTTGATTGATGTTAATTAGTGGTAATGCTGAGTGCGAATGTATGATGTCTTCAAAGTATACTGCAATACGAGAGTAGTGAGTTGATGGCAAATGTTACCTTGCGTGCACTGCTGCTCTTTGTCAACATACAGCGAGACGTGTTTGCTTGAGGCGTTGTTGTGCGCCACCCGCCATGGTTGCTCAGTGGCTATGGTGTTGAGCTGCTGAGCACGAGGACACGGGATTGAATCCCGGCCACGGCGGCCGCATTTAGATGGGGGCGAAATGGGAAAACACCCGTGTACTTAGATTTAGGTGCACGTTAAAGAACCCCAGGTTGTCGAAATTTCCGCAGACCTATACTACCGCGTGCCTCATAATCATAAAGTGGTTTTGGCACGTAAAACCCCAAATATTATTATTATTATTATACTTTTCAAGTAGAGGAACTTGTGCGTTTTGTGAACTGTGAACTTGTGATCTATCTCTTTTTGTGCGCCATTGTTTGTAACTTGTGAGAAAGTTGAGCATTGCCATTGCTTCACATGGCACATCGCATCGAGGCAGACGTGTTGGCAGAATTATGGTGCTCTACGTGCCAAAACACTATCGGATTAAGAGGCACGCCGTAGTGGCATACTCCGGATTAACATTGATACCCTGGAGTTATTTAACGGGATCCGAAATCAAAGTGCGCGACCGTTTTCCATTTCGCTCCCGTGGAAATGGGGCTCCCGCGGCGGGGATTGAACCCGCGACCTCAAGCAATGCCATAGCCGTCAAGCTACCCCAGCGGGCACATAGGTGCTGATTTGATGCCGTGATTGCTTAGTGGCTATGGTATTGGGGTATCTCTTTTTGTGCGCCATTGTTTGTAACTTGTGAGAAAGTTGAGCATTGCCATTGCTTCACATGGCACATCGCATCGAGGCAGACGTGTTGGCAGAATTATGGTGCTCTACGTGCCAAAACACTATCGGATTAAGAGGCACGCCGTAGTGGCATACTCCGGATTAACATTGATACCCTGGAGTTATTTAACGGGATCCGAAATCAAAGTGCGCGACCGTTTTCCATTTCGCTCCCGTGGAAATGGGGCTCCCGCGGCGGGGATTGAACCCGCGACCTCAAGCAATGCCATAGCCGTCAAGCTACCCCAGCGGGCACATAGGTGCTGATTTGATGCCGTGATTGCTTAGTGGCTATGGTATTGGGCTGCTGAGCACGAGGTTGCGGGATCGAATCCCGGCCACGGCGGCCGCATTTCGATGGGGGCGAAATGCGAAAACACCCGTGTACTTAGATTTAGGTGCACGTTAAAGAACCCCAGGTGGTCGCAATTTCCGGAGTCCTCCACTACGGCGTGCCTCATAATCAAAAAGTGGTTTTGGCACGTAAAACCCCATAATTTAGGTGTTGATTTGACATGCGACCAATTCAGTACTGTCACCTATACCCTGCGGTATGCAATTGTGGCTTTGCGTCTGAACGCCCTGCGTCAGTTGTCCACTTGACAAATTTTCATGTGTTTATTTTTTATAAATATCAGAAACCTACAGTACCGTGCCTTCAGTTTGCCCGCAACTGCTGTCGTGTCTTTAGTAGTAGAGTTCCATTATCTTCACACGTCGTCTTTTACCTGTCCCGTCCTTCCCCCCTGTATGAGAACTGCGAGCAAAGACTAGCAAGGGTGTTATTCTCTCGTTTCGCGAATACCGCGGTTCTATCCATTCTCCGCCTCTTCTCCCTGTCCCCTCTCTACCATTATGTCTACCTCTCTTCAGGACTTGCATGTTAGAAATCCCGCAATCCCTATAAGGGTAAGCGCTGCAGTTTCTGCCGTGCTTTTTGCGGGGGGTCACGGATAAACACAGCTGTCAAGAGGCTAATGTGACGACGCCCAGGGAGCGCCGGGGGGCACTGTGCACATGTGACGCAATGGAAAAGTCCAAAGGAGTTTGTTACGCCACCTTTCCTCTTTTCCACGCTCCTTTCATGTACATGCACGCTCTGAACCTCTCTCCGACTCGGCGTGCAAGAAAACAACAGCACCAGTGGAAAAGTCGAAGGAAGAAGCAAAGAAAGCTTCTCTTAAAAAAAGTTGTAATTATTTGTTGACGTACAGTGAGGTGTCGTCGTCGCGTCAACGCGTCCTTTGCGGGATTTCAAAGCGACGAGAGCCAACTGGCCGCCTTAATTGCGAACTAGACTTTCTGCCTTCAGGAGCAACGTTATCCTGTTGCCAAGACGCGAACGGTCTGTCCAGTTGGCTGCAAACCTACAAGACTGTTTTTTTAGCCTGTCCATTATTTGCGCCCTCCACAGCTATTCTGTGGAGGTACTTCCTTTTTATTACACTGCATTAACAAGTGAACATGTTTTGGAATTATATTCTCCAATACTGTTGTATTCTTGATATCACTGTCGTACGTAATCTACACAGAGAACTCAGGTACGCTCTAATGAAATGCTTCCAATTTTTGCTTGATTACGCCCGCCATAGTGATGCGAATAAATGTAACTTCAACTCCTTTTGTCAGAAATAAACGCTGAATGAAACGCTCACGTCATCCTGAACAAGATCAACAGGCGCCGTACTTCTCGTTCTTGTGATGCCGCTATTCGCAAGCCTATTTTTGTTTCTTTCTTCTGAGGGGGGGAAGGGGGGTGCGGAGGATGGGGGGGGGGGGTGCTCTTGTACCGTGAAAACGTCCCTCGGACGTCTCTGATGTGCGCGTTTTTTTCTCAAGCACCCGATGTAAATCATCATCGCCGCAACAATGGTGGCCTGGTGGCAGGCCACCATTGCGTGTCGAGCAAGTATGACCACGCTGATTCATTTGGGCTGGCATATACTATTTTGTGGGTTATACTTCGCAACATTCATTTTCCAAATTATGCCAGAGATGGAAAAGGCCGTGCAACTTACTGGGCTCCTTTCCTCTGTTTATTTCCGCAAAGTGTGTGTCTATCGTTGTGGTTACCAAATACGCCCAATGGTATCCCACTACTGAAGCATATCTGGCGACCTGAGCAACTGAGGTCGCATGCTTTTATCAACAGAGCGTTGACGTTCAATATGGCTATCCTCAAGTACTTTCCGCGGACTTTGCTGTGTCATCTCTTACACCTACTGGCTCGTGCTAGACACAACACAAACACGCAACGACTTTAATTAATTAATTTATTTATTTATTCATACAATACTGCGGACAAGAAATCCAAGCAGGGTGAGCAAAAAACAAAGATGATATACACAGAAGAACAAGATGAAACAAGTTTGTAACACGTTTTTCACACAAATTGCTTGGTCGTAAGGTAGACGATTAAGAAAAAATTTAACTTGATTACAATACAACACGAAATAACAAGATTATTTACACAAATGTTATACCGCCCACGGGCGCTAGGTGTATGCTTCAGTTAGTTTATTCCAGTCATCTATTGTTTGTGAGAAAGAAGAGTACCGAAAAGTGTCAGTCCTTGCAAAAATAGGTGTTAGAAAATGAGGGTAGTGGTGTGGAGTGGGTCTGCTTATGAAGGGGGATACATATTTTGCGGTGTCTAAGGCTATCCTATGATTAATTAAGTTTGAAAGAAACTCTAGTCGACTTTTCTTTCTTCGAATTTGTAATAGTTCAATGCCGTTATCGGTTAGTAATGCAGTGGAGGAGTCAGTAGCCTCAAATTTACTGTAAATAAATCGTACTGCTTTTCTTTGAATTCTTTCTAGGTTCTTAATGTTAATTTTTGTGTGAGGGTCCCAAACTGTGGAAGCATACTCAAGTTCTGGCCTAATAAAGGAAAAGTAAGAGAGTAGTTTAACACTAGGCGGAGCAGTCTTGAGTTTGTGGCGCAGAAGGCATAGTTTCCGGAAAGCGGCAGAGCAGATGGTATTGATGTGCAAGTTCCATGATACGTCACTCGTTAATGTTAAGCCTAAATATTTATAGCAGGTTACTTTCAGTAAAGGTGCTGCAGCTAAATTGTAAGTGTAGTCTAAGGGGACCTTTTTGCGCGTTATGGGGAGATAAGAGACACTTAGTTGCATTAGGAAGCATTCCCCATTGCTCAAACCATTTCAACACATTGTCTAAGAGTTAAGGTCACATTGGTCAGTAATGCAGGTAACTTCTCTAAACAAAACACAATCATCAGCAAATAGACGAATCTGAACTGGGGTGTTAACGACCCATTGACAATATCACTAATATATTCTTACGATGGACAACAGGACAAAGTCGTCGACGTTAAAGACGACGAAGTAGCAACAGCCTCTCGGGGTTCTGTGCTGCTGTATATATACCCATCGTGTAAATACATCGTGTAAATAGTTTATACCCGTGACGCGTCCGTATCCATCTTTTCTGGAGACAAGGGTTTAGTTCGCGTGAGTGCCACCACGTGGCGTACTGACCTTAAACTTTTCAAACTTCCCGCGGTGACTCGTGATGACGTCAAGCAAACAAAAATAAAAAAGTAAAAGCTATCCCTGCGCATTGAACTTCGCTACAATGCTTGTCCCGCCGGCGTTATCAGTGTTCTTGATAAAGCGTATTCGCTCGTCGCCTGGAAATTGCTCGTCATCCTAACAGCGTTTAGTCGCGACGAGCAATGGTTGATTCTGGGCTTTTGATGCGGTTTTTTTTTCTTTTTTTTCTTTTCCTTTTCTTTTTTTCATTCTACTGAATAACGAAGCTAGCCTAACCAGTGGGGGGAAACTCCCCGGTTTCGGTGGCAGAGGTAATTGGCGCCATCTCTGTAATGGGCGAACGCAAAAATCCGTTTCCCTTGCATGGCCTCGTAGATCGTCGGGCGCACGCGCGCCGATACAGGTGGCCTAGCCCTTCTCCCTCCCCAACTCCTCCCCAATCGCCCTCCCTCGTTACTTCTCTCTCAACTCCCTCCCCTTCGACTGTCTCCGCGCGCACGCCGAGCGGCCCCGCCGGCCCGGAGCCAGCTCAGCCCGCTGCATGGCGTTTCATGTTTCGTTATCTGCTGTTATCGCGAAGCGTGCGCTGCTGTGCGTTGACCGGCGTGGCTAGTTTCGTCAGTTTCGCGGTTCTCGGTGGCTGTGTGCTTGTGCTCCGCGATGCTTCACCCGTTTCACGACTCGCACCGCTCGTGCATCGTGCAGTGGTGCACAAATACCTCAAATACAAGTCCTGCAAAGTTGTTCCGGGTGCCCAAAGACAACAGGTGAGCGCTCAGACCCAAGGTCATCAGGAGGCGCATGTACACGAACACAGCCCTGTCCATTTGTGTGCTCCATGAGGCTCCGGACGTCGTTGCGCCTTGATTGTGCTACACTTGCCTCTTCCCGGTAGAGAAAGCTGAAAAATAGATGTTCCTCCTCATTGTCACCTGGCCTGTGACTTGTGTTATTCTGTGCCAAGTCTCATTCTGCAACTTCAGTGACTTGTCCAGCTTTCCATACCGCCCTCAGTGGTTTTTCTGTGTATCACGTTCTACAAACGTACTAATAGATGGAAAATTACTGTTAGTGTTTGTGTACTACCTCAGTAACCCCCGATGGGAAAACCGCGCGAACAACCTTCATGTGTAGGTATGATACGCTTTTTTTTCTTCTGGAAAGCGTGAGCATTGCAAGTGTCCGACATGCAGATTTTTGCAGTTCGTGTTTATTATACACAGAAGAGCCCAGTAGGTAGGACTTAGTGCCTTAAGTGACGTAATTTTATTTCTAAGCATTGCATTCGGGTCGAAAGAAAAGTCGTGTTGTTGGCTTATTTTACCTAGTCTTTGATTGAGGAATAAGCCTTTCTGCGAATGTTTTCTATGTGCTGCTGCAAAAGCCGACTACCTTCTGTTCCCCTTGCCACCGTTACTCAAGTTGTGGCCAAGTGCAAAGTAATGTGATAATGTGTGCTTCAGTTTTTAGCACAATGTTCTTTTTCTGCCATGTTTTTTTTCAATTTGTTCAGCAGTAATCAACATGTGACGCATTTCTTATACTTTCGTGCAGATTTATAAGTAAGCTCTTTCTTTTGGTATGGCTCTCAATCAAACAACGTTAGCATTTTAATCTATCTTTTAGGTATTTTGAGTGTCATTGTTTTTGCCATTACCAGTGAGTTTTCCCTTCTTGTAGTTGTCATGACCATGTCATACACGTCGTCGAGTTTTGTGCAATATCTTAGTGCATATATCAGAAGCTCGTCTACATTTCGGTCTTGAGGACGTTATATAAAAATCTTGTTTTTTTATGTGTGTGTACATGTAACGGCCTTCGCGTTTTCTAGCGCGTTCTTTTGTTATTTCACCGTCTGTGAACTTTTGTGCTTAGTACTCTTGTATATGTCATGTACCTTTCACCTTTGCTCATTTTTTGAGCGTGAATCACACCACATTATAAGAAAAATCTGTATTCGGAAACGAAGTCAATAAAGCGAGACCAAAAGATCTGTTGTGTTGGAAGTGGAATGGTTTTATGTTCCGGCACATGCTGGTATAATATAAGTATGGGCAAGACTGCGTGCCTGCCAACGCATAGCCCACGGCGCACCACGCGCCAGCTCGCAAGCAATGTCAATGCGCTGCGTAGCGCGCGCATTCCTTGCGAGCTGGCCCGTGGCGCACCGTAACAAGCGCGCTATCAAAAGAAAAAAGAAAAACGCGCCGCTTACGGGTAAAAACAAAAAAAAAAGTGAGCGGCGCGCGCGGCATAGGGGAAAGAGAGTGCAGCGGGTCGGCATAATACAAACAAAGAGGAAAAAAGAACGTTTGGGAGAGGAGGTGCGGCGCGTCTGCTGTTGCCATGACAACGTAAACGATCATATGCGCCGCCATTTTGCTTCTGCGTCGCCCATTGGTTAGGGCCGTAACTGAAGGGGACCTTGGCGCTAGCGTCGAAAGAGCGTCTGCTCGAAAACGGCCAATGGGAGCCATACGGAGTGTCCCCGCCCTGGCCTAACCGTCAGAAGCACTTCGGGGCAGCCTTTCATCAGTCGGCACACATTGTTAATCCGAACATCGCGCAGCGTCTACTAGAGCCGCCGTCGTGGACGGATTTTGATTTTCCCCTATCGAATTTGTTAAGGTGCACACAATTATTTCACTAGCGACCTTGCAATGCGCACTCATGGGCTACCGCCGCCGCTGCATACTAGACATATACATGGATATGTTGGTTTTTCACCTTGACACAAAAGTCACGGCACGAGAGTTGAGAAAACTGTCCCTGTGCCGTCGCAGGGTGTGAGACCGGGCTAGTTGGTATTCCATGCTAAAGTGAATAGCGCAAGAGTGGACACGGGACACTAAAGAGGCGACAAGGATAAGCGCAAACTTCCAACTGGGCGCTTGTCCTTGTAGCCTCTTTAGGGTCCCCTGTCCACTCTTGCGCTAGTCCCTTCAGTCTGTGTCGCCGTCCGTTAGCATGCTATGGCCGAAGCTGCTCGCAATATTACGTCACATTTACTGGCCACCAGGCCAGGTACAGCCTTGGGTACGACATATACAGTACTTGCAGTTAGTTTCTGAAGTAGTCTCCTATGGCAATTATCCACGTGCGTGAAGGAAGAACGCTATTGAAAATTATTGTGCAGTAATATATGCGGGATTTGTATGTTCTCCACATTCTCTACCATATTGCCGTTCCGCCGTTATTATATAGCCGCAATGTAGACTAGTAGCTATCGAACGCCATAAAGGCTATCCACATACTCAAATACCTCGCGCACAACTCCTGACCCTTAATTGTATTCAAGAGTTGTGCGATTGCCCAGGACATCCTTAACGAATGTTACATAATACCGTATGAGGTTTTAGTTGCCAAAACCACGATTTCATTATGAGGCACGCCGTAGTGGAGGATTCGGGAATAATTTAGACCACTTGGGATTTTTTAACGTGCGCCTAACCCTAAGTATACGGGTGTTTTCGCATTTCACACCCATTGAAATACCGCTGCCGTGGTTGGGATTCGATCCCGAGACCTCGTGATTAGCAGCCGAACCCAATAAAAGCTAAGCAACTACGGAGGGGAAGGAATGTTGGCAGTAGGAGGAAGGTGACAGCCGGCACGTGAGATAATTTGTTCCCATCCTCATTGCGCGTGAATCGGTACCATCTGTCGAACAATGACACCGCACAATGCACTGTATTCAATGTGATGGAGTCCGCGTCCAATATTGCAGACCCGAATCACACTGTAACTACTGACGACCAGGCATCTCGCTAATACGTGCAGTCGCTTGACAGCTGCCGAGCGCTGGCGTCGGCCGCAGGACCTACTTGACCTTTGTTTTTCACTTGCCGACATTCTCGCCTTATTTCGCACCATTGCGCTTCAGGTGAACTGCTTCAACAGCCAATTTATTTGCGCCAAAATTTGGCCATCCTGTCAACGTTATGGTTTCTTATTTTAAAGTCATCTTTCATATTTAGGCTAATGCTGTCCTGAAATTACCAGCGGTTTCACCTTCCCCAAAATACCCGCATTTTTGTCGGCCTCCGTTCATATTTTGGAGGATTTTTAATACACGTGGAAACCATTGCGCGGCACCCTGAACAAGCTGCTCAAAAAGTAATTTTATATCCCTGAGGTCTTGAGGAAGCGTCTGCCTTCTTGCCGTTCATGAACCTACTGATTTCCCTGTTAACTGTATCCCATTTGCACAACTCCAATCCCACGGAAGTTGGCAACGATATAAAGTCCATGGGATTAAAGGCATTTAAATCAATTCTTCTGTGGATACGACAGCCGCTTTTGCTCACTGAGAATGGAAATATTGCGTTAATGAGCGCCATACTTAAGCATTTCAATTCATAGTAAAAAAATTATGCGGATCCCATGTATGTGCGAATCGATGTAAGCAAAGCTTTCAGTGCTTGTTGTCATTGTCATACGTAATCTCCACAGAGTAGACAGGCACACTCTAATGAAATGCTGTCAATGTTTGCCTGATTACGCCTGTCATTGTGATGCAAATAAACGGAACTTCAACTCATTTTCTCAGAAATAAATGCTGAATGAAATGCTGACGTCATCCTAAACAAGACCAACAAGCGCCGTAGTGCTCGATCTTATGATGTCCCTATTCGTAAGCTTATATTCGTGATTTAGTTTTTATTTTTTGTAAATTTTCTTTTGGGGGGGGGGGCGGGGGCGTTGTGCTCTTGTACCCTAGAAATGGCCCTCGGACGTTTCTGATGTGCTCGTTTTTATTCTCAAGTACCCAATGAAAACTCTCATCGCTGCAACTTCATGATGTCCTGGTGGCAGGCCACCATGGCGTGTCACGCAAGCATGACCACGCTGTTTCATGTGGGTTGACATATACTATTTTGGTGCGTCATACTTCGCCACATTCATTTTTCAAACTATGCCAGAACTCGAAAAGGGCGGCCAACTCACTACGTCCCTTTCCTCTGTTTACTTCCGCAAAGTGTGTGTTTATCGCTGTGGTTACCAAATACGCCCAGGGGTATGCTACCACTCAAGCCTTTCTGGCGGCTGAGTAAATAAAGTCGCAGGCTTTATTCAACATCGCGTCGACGTTCAATATGGCTATCCTCAATTACATTTCGCGGACTTCGCTCACCGCCTTCTCTCCAGTGTCATCTCTTACACTACTCGCTCCTGCTAGACACAACACAAACACGCAACGACCTTAATGAAGTATCAATTACACACAAGTTGGAGGGCGCTGCGAGCTGCCAAGGAGAGTGGACGCATTTCACGTCGGCTCCATCGAATCGATGTCCTGCCGCCAAAAATTTTTTCTTCACCGCCCGAAACCAGTTGCACCACATCCGTGAAGTTATCAGGAACCCGTGAACAGCATTATTATCCAGGTGGGACAATTTTTGGCAGTTGTGCGGGACTCTATTCTTCAACCACGCTAACGCCGTAGGCGCGGTAGCCGCGGACGCGGCACCAGACGCGGCCTCCATGGCTCTCGTACGGGGCTATGACCCAGACAGCATGCGAGTATGGGAGCTTTCGACCACGGAGACGCCAGTTTTTGATGAAACTACGGAGTATACCTCGACGCGCGCCCGTTCCGAACATCAAGGCAGTCACGGTGGCGGCAGTGACGGCCACGTCACCACACTGGCTCTTGGCAAGCAAGCTCAAAGTTGGAAGCCACAAGCCATGCCCAAATTCGGAGCGGAAGACGCTGTGGTCACCATCAAGCCAAAGGGAACTCTGAACCTCGCACAATTTAAGGGCAGCAACCAGATAGGGGAAGCAACGTATACGCTGCCGCCGGCATTCCACGGGCGTCGCAGACGCTCGCTATTTGGCCGGCCTGGGACCAGAATATAATTATTATTGGCATCAAGAACGCCCAACTTATTCGTCAGGTCCTTGCGATCGGACAGCTACAACTCGGTGGACAGGCCCGAGCGGTTCAAGCCTACCTCAAGTCATCGGGCAACAGAAGCCGTGGTGTTATTCAAGTGGATCCCACAGCCACTTAAGCAGATATTACTCAAGCCATTTATTCGCCAAAGGCTCCAGTAGTAGGAGTCCGAAAATTAAGAGAGACCAACGTAGCAGCGATCACGTTCGAGGGCCGGAAGGTGCCTTTCAGCGTTTATTATTGGGGAGGAGCTGTGCCGGTTCGCCTCTACCGCAAGATGACGCCAGCCTGTCCCCGCTGCGGCACGATCGGACATCGCGCCGATGTTTGCCCTAATCCACAGACCGGTCGATGCCAGGCTTGCGGTGAGACGGATCTAGAAGAGGGCCACGAGTGTGAACCCAGCTGCCTCATTTGCGGCGGCCCTCATGCCACGGAATCAATTCAGTGCACGCAAAAGTACAGGAGAGGTGGTGCTGGAACTGGGGCGAGGCGGAAGCCCGTCAATGGAAAAGCCAGTCAGCAACATCACTCCAGGAACGCTGGAGGGAGCGAAGCCCCCGACCTGCAAGCTCGGACGCAGGGGGAGACCCCTTCGCCTCGACCTCATGCGGGAGCCTTCAGAGGGGGTCCTAAAGGAGGCGGTCGTCCTGCAGACAAGCACGATGGGCCAGAGCCACAACACAGTCCCGGAAACAAAATGAGCAGCAACAAGGTGAGCTGGGCCAGTGTGGTTGCCTCACCTCCCCTCACGTTATCTAATGACAAACTTAGGGCTGAGAACGAAAGGCTCAAACTAGAAATACAACAACTTAGAGAGAAGATGGCAGCGAACGATCCAGTAAACACTAGAGCACTTCAGGTACCCTCAGCTCAGGCGATGGAGGAGGACAACCATCCCCCGCTGCCGTCAGGTAGTGCAACTAAGTCACCCCCTCGTATGTCAGAATTCGGTCGGGGAGCGTCGGGCGGCAGCGTAGCGTTGGTGGCTGCACCCTCAACAGAGGAGTGTACGGCACGTGCAAATGTGGACGCAATTACAAAGAAATTCAGTGCATGGATGGAAAGCATGGAAAAGCGCATGCGAGAGGAAATCGAGAAAATGGAATGTCGCATGCTACCAAGCCTACAGGCTAGCGTAGAAAGAATTGAAGAGACGCTAAGCAAAAAAATGAGCAGTACTTACAAGGAATGACAGAGCAGACAATTCCTAAAATATTAGACCCGCATCTCTCAAAACTCCATGCTTACGAGATTAGGATTGACCGTAAGTTACAAGAATTCGCTGAATGCTCGCGCACTAAGACACCCAGATTGACAGGGAAAATGGGCACCAGGCACATTGCGTCTGATGATGCGCTTGACCTGAGTAAAGAACAAGGACTGACCTCTTCCAGTTTGGAATATGGCTCGTCAAACTAAGTTAACAATATTACAATGGAACTGCAGGGTTTTTAAACGTAAGCGGGAGTCCCTGCAACAGTATGTGGACTGTCTAGATGAGAGGCCGGATTTAATCGCTTTACAGGACGTTAATGTGGCAGTTAAACTCAGGTCGTACAATGCGCATCAAACTAACACTTCAACTTGCATACTTGGACATAAATACAGTACGGCTTCAACTATAGACCTCGAACTTTATGCTCAAAAAGAACATATGTTCATTCGTATCCTCCCTAACACTCGTTCCAATAAAGGGGCGTACGTACTTAATATACATAGCCGCCCTAAACGCAGGGCAGCAGTCTTCGACGAAAATTTTCGGAAAGCAGTGCAGGCTGCAAAAACTGCGCCTCTCAATATAGTGCGGGATTTTAACGCGCACAGCTTTCTTTGGGGTTACAGCAACGAGAACGTAAAAGGCAGGAAATTGGCAGCAGCAATATCGGATATGGCTCTTACTATTCTGACGGACCCGCAGCATCCTACAAGAATAGGCATCTGCGTTTCAAGGGACACATGCTCCGATTTAACGCTAGTCAAAAATGTTAAAAACTGCGAGTGGCAAAATACGCACAAAACCTTAGGCAGTGATCATTATATACTCCAAGTTTGCCTAGACCACAACAAGCATCGTAAACACAGGGGGCAAGCGCGGCTTACGGATTGGTCGCTTTTTCGAGAGTCCAAGGGTCCTCAACTCGGCTCGCCTATTGAAGATTATGAGCAAGGAGCTGGGTCACTGCTAGCTGCCAGAGAGAAAGTCACGAGAATGCTGCACACCTCAAAGGATGTCCCGGCAGTCGACAACCACCTGCTCCACCTCTCGGAGGCCAGGAGAGGCCTCACCAGAAGGTTGAAAAAGCAAAAACACAATCGCAAGCTTAAAATCAAGATCGCTGAAATTACACGACAAGCAGAGGAATACGCGTGGCCCTTAGCCAAGAACAACTGGCTAGTCAAGTGTGACTCATTGAGAGGCGGGCTTGGCGTCAAGTCGACGTGGAGCTTCCTGCGATGCCTCATCGAACCCAGCAAGACGAGCGGAGAGCAGCAGGTGAACCTTAAGAGAGCCCTCCACGGCTA
This sequence comes from Dermacentor variabilis, assembly GCF_050947875.1. Taxonomy (NCBI): domain Eukaryota; kingdom Metazoa; phylum Arthropoda; class Arachnida; order Ixodida; family Ixodidae; genus Dermacentor; species Dermacentor variabilis. Next base: position 19,485,201 of record NW_027460280.1, read on the forward strand.
TGAGGGTAGGGATGAGCAGCTGGTGGTAGCCCTGACGAGAAAATAGCTCTGTACGACCAAAGATTGCGAGCCTGTGTTGCGGTATGAAGGCGAAGATAATCCAGACTTCGACAGAGACTTCGAAGTAGAAGAAATACAGGCGGCGCTACTTACCATGCGAAGAGCTACGACGCCAGAACATGACAAAATTACGGTCGGCTTCCTCGCCAACATAAACAAGAAGATGCTAGGCCAGCTGACGGATTATATCAATGAGTGTTGGAGAGCTGGCAAGCTGCCCCTGGCGTGAAAATCGGCAGACGTCAGCTTTATCCCTAAACCGGGCCAAGAGGTAAATATTAACAACCTCCGTCCGATTTCGCTCACTTCATGTGCCGGCAAGCTGATGGAGAAAGCAGTGCATGCCAGACTTTCAGCGTATTTGGAGGAAAACGATTACATGCCCCGCACCATGTTTGGCTTCAGGGAGCGCCTATCCACGCAAGACGTACTGCTGCAGCTCAAGATGGAAGTTATTGACCCACCCAACAAACGCAGTAGCAGAGCCATCTTAGCTCTAGATCTGAAGGGCGCTTTCGATAATGTGAAGCACTCAAAGATCCTGGAGAACCTGCGGAAGACACAGTGTGGAAGAAGGACTTTTGAATACATCAGAGACTTCCTACTAGACAGACAGGCTCATGTAAATATGGGAGATTTTAGGTCCCAGCCAATCCCTATGGGCACCAGGGGTACGCCACAAGGAGCCGTCCTCTCCCCTCTGCTCTTCAATATTGCCCTTATAAATTTGCCCGAACAACTCGATCGCATAGAAGGAATTCGGCGCGCCCTCTATGCAGATGACATCACAGTCTGGGTGACGAAGGGCAGTCTGGGGCAGATGGAAGAGGCGCTCCAAGAGGCTGCTTCGACAGTCCCAAAATACTGTTACGTAGGAAGACACCGACGAAAAGCTATTTACAAGTATATTTACAAGGTAATACGCCGCAGTTGGCCAAGAGGCAACAGCCCGCGCTAGCTTCCAATCGTCGTCGTCATCTTCTTACTGCTCGGCTCTTCGTCATTGGAAATACTATCCCGTAGCACTATCGCCGACGGCAAAAGCGCCGTCCCGGAGCGACTAAAGGCCGGACTCTGAAGCAGTGTAGTAGGCCTTGGGCCTACTGACGTACACGACATCACTAGATGCCAGAGTAGATGACGAGGTTGAGCTCACAGGAGCAATTTCGTAAGTCACAGGCGTCATCTGGCGCAGCACGCGGTAGGGCCCTGTGTACCGCAAAAGGAGCTTTTCTGAAAGTCCGACGTGACGAGAGGGCGACCACAGGAGCACGAGTGCACCAGGCGAAAACTGTACGTCACGGTGGCGGGCGTTGTACTGACGCTGCTGCGTGGTTTGCGAGTCCGTCAGTCGAGCACGGGCAAGCTGGCGTGCATGGTCGGCGAGGGCGATGGCGTCGCGCGCATACTCGTTTGTTGAGATCGCAGCAGGAGGAAGTACCGTGTGAAGGGGCAAGGTCGGTTCGCGACCATAGAGTAGATAAAATGGAGAAAATCCGGCGGTGTCGTGCCGGGAAGAATTGTAAGCAAATGTGACGTAAGGAAGGGCAACGTCCCAGTCGTGGTGGTCCTTCGAAACGTACTTGGACAGCATGTCGGTGAGAGTACGGTTTAACCGCTCTGTCAGGCCATTGGTTTGAGGATGGTATGAGGTAGTCAGCTTGTGTTGAATAGAGCAGGAACGCACAATGTCGGCGATAACTTTCGAGAGGAAGTTACGACCACTGTCAGTAAGCAGCTGTCGTGGGGCGCCATGCACTAAGATAATGTCACGCAAGAGGAAGTCCGCGACGTCAGTGGCGCAACTGGTAGGGAGAGCCCGCGTGATAGCGTATCGGGTGGCGTAATCAGTTGCGACGGCTACCCATTTGTTCCCAGAGGATGACGTGGGAAAGGGACCGAGGAGGTCTAATCCAACACGAAAGAACGGTTTCACAGGGACGGTGATCGGCTGGAGATGACCAGAAGGTAGCACCTGAGGTGTTTTTCGACGCTGGCAGGGATCACAGGCAGCAACATAGCGTCGGAAGGAGCGAGCGAGACCAGGCCAATAGAAGCGGCGGCGGACGCGGTCGTACGTGCGGGTTACCCCAAGATATCCTGCAGTGGGTGCGTCATGCATCTCAAAGAGCACAGTCTGTCGTAGATGTTTTGGCACGACAAGAAGAAGATCAGGGCCATCAGGGAGGAAGTTCCTTCGGTACAGAATGCCGCCCTGGAGGACATATCGGCGAACGGATGCGTCGGTAGGTGTAGAGCGCAGACGCTCGATGAGTACTCGCAGCGATAGGTCTCGGTACTGCTCATCGGCGATGTTAGCGAAGGCAGACACAGAGAAAATGCCGTCGGCGGTACTACTGTCGGCGTCGTCAGGCTCGTCTACCGGGTAGCGAGACAGAGAGTCAGCGTCTTTGTGTAGCCGGCCAGATTTGTAGGTGACAGAGAACGAATATTTTTGGAGGCGTAAGGCCCAGCGACCAAGTCTTCCTGTAGGGTCTTTCAATGAGCATAACCAGCAAAGCGCGTGATGGTCTGTGACAACGGAAAAGGGTCAGCCATATACGTATGGGTGGAACTTCGCAACCGCCCAAACTAGGGCCAGACACTCACGCTCAGTGCTGGAATAGTTGCGCTCCGCAGGCGAGAGGAGCCTGCTGGCGTAAGCGATAACACGGTCGTGGCCACGTTGGCGTTGTGCCAGTACTGCGCCAATTCCATGACCGCTGGCATCAGTACGGACTTCGGTAGGCGCAGAAGGATCGAAATGGGCCAGAACGGGAGGCGTTGTGAGAAGGTCGATTAGAAGTGAGAATGCAGAGGCCTCGTTATCGCCCCACTGGAAAGGGGCGTCTTTATTCAAAAGCTCGGTTAGTGGTCGTGCTATGGCCGCGAAATTTTTCACGAAACGGCGGAAGTACGAGCAAAGGCCGATGAAGCTGCGCACATCCTTGACACACTTTGGAACTGGGAAGTGCGTAACAGCATGGATCTTGCCTGGGTCCGGTTGCACTCCGTTCGCGTCAACGAGATGTCCAAGGACGGTAATCTGGCGACGGTCGAATTGGCACTTCGATGCGTTGAGTTGCAGACCGGCTCGCCGAAAAACGTCCAGGACTGCTGAGAGGCGCTCGAGGTGCGTAGCGAATGTTGGGGAGAATACTATAACGTCGTCCAAGTAGCACAGGCACGTGGACCATTTGAAACCGTGAAGAAGGGAGTCCATCATGCGTTCAAAAGTGGCAGGAGCGTTACATAGTCCGAACGGCATCACTTTGAATTGATAAAGACCGTCGGGTGTTACAAAGGCAGTCTTCTCGCGGTCGAGATCGTCCACTGCAATCTGACAATAGCCGGAGCGAAGGTCAATAGAGGAAAAATAGCGAGCACCGTGGAGGCAGTCAAGGGCGTCATCAATCCGAGGTAGGGGATACACGTCCTTTTTGGCAACCCTGTTAAGGTGCCGATAATCCACGCAAACGCGCCATGAGCCATCCTTTTTTACCAGCACAACAGGTGACGCCCATGGACTACATGACGGTTCAATAATGTTCTTGGCAAGCATTTTGCGAACTTCGGTGTGAATAACTTGACGCTAAGCCGGTGATACTCGATACGGGCGGCGATGAATGGGAGGGGCATCGCCGGTATTAATGCGATGTTTAACAGCTGTTGTTGGGGCCAAAGGACGATTCAAAAATATCTTGGTAGGAAATCAGAACGCGGTAGAGCGCATGAGCGTGCTTGGAAGGCATGTCGGGTGCAATCATTTTCTGTAAGCTGGCGATGGTACAAGTTGCCGACTGCGACGCTAGAGGAGGATCGGCTGAATTGTCGTCTACTGAAATCGATGCTACAGAGTGATCCTCGAATGAGCAAAGTTGGGCCAGAGACATCCCGCGTGGCAGCACTTGTGTCGTCAAGCCAAAATTCACCACTGGCAGGCAGACGCAATTCGCCGTAATAGGTAAAACTGTATGAGGTACTGTGATCCCGTGTGTAAGGAGGACGTCTTGCATAGGAGCCGCGATGTAGTGACCGTCGGGGACTGGTGGGGATGACACGAAGTCAACATAAGTCAGTGCCGAAGGTGGCAAGCGAGCGAAGTCGACGGAACTGAGGCGAGTAGGGTGTTGTTCAGCGGGAGCCAGAACAGGCAGGTCGAGGCGGAGAGTACTGGCGGAGCAATCGATGAGAGCAGAATGTGCGGAGAGGAAGTCTAAGCCGAGGATGATGTCGTGGGGAGAGTGAGCGATGACTGTGAATAGCACGGTAGTGGAGCGATCGGCGAAGGAGACGCGGGCGGCACACATACCAATAACAGGGGCTGTTCCGCCATCGGCGACACGGACAACAGGCGTCGTGGCGGGCGTGATTATTGTCCTCAGCCGGTTACGAAGGTCAGCGCTCATTACCGATAAATGCGCCCCAGTGTCTATGAGAGCAGATACAGGAACACCGTCGACTTGCACGTCAAGAAGGTTGAGATGAGTGGGCAACGTCAGGAGAGGATTTGGCGGCGTAGGGAGCAATGCAGCGTCACCTCGAGGCGCTACATCGTCTAGTTTTCCCGCTGGGAGCGGCGTCCTAAGGGAGTCGGCGAATAGGAGCGAAGGGGCTGGGGAGAGCGAGATTGTCGTCGTTGAGGCGAAGGCGAACGAGAATAGGGGCGGTTCGGCGCAGGAGAATCGGTGGCGGCATTATCTGAGCGGGCAGCATAGGGACGAGAAAGGACACCTGGGGGGTGAGAGTAGGCAGTATATGTAGACTGGTTCGGGGAACTCCAGCGACTGCGACAGTGCCGAGAAATGTGCCCAATTCGATGGCAGTGAAAATAAATTGGCTTGTCGTCTACAGTGCGCCATGTAGAGGGGTTGCGAAACGTGGTGGGTAAGAAGGTGCGGGACGGGGCGGAATCGAAGAAGCCGGTTGGGTATCAGGGCGATGGGCGGAGCAGATGGTTTGAATACCCATGTTGGCGAACTCCTGGCGGACAACTGCCTGGATCAGGGAAACCGTGACTACAGGTGCATTGGTGGGGCTGGAGTCGAAGGCAGCCGGATAGGCGGCCTCGATCTCACGCCGGACAATCCTGGTAACATCGCCAGTGTTGTTGGGACGAGGATCGTCGGCACAGGAAGATGTCGCTGGGGTGTTGGGCAGACGGGCAAACTGTTGATCGATACGTCGGCTTTTAGAGAGTTCCAGGCGGCGGCACTCTTTTATAACTGCATCCACCGTCGCCACGTTGTTAAATACGAGCAAGTTGAAGGCGTCATCGGCAATGCCTTTGAGGATATGGGAGACCTTGTCGAACTCAGTCATGTGTGCGGCAACTTTGCGGCACTGAGCCAAGACGTCCTGAATGTACGTGACGTAGGGCTCCGTTGACGTCTGCACACGGCCGGAAAGCGCCTTCTGCGCGGCAAGTCGGTGACCGTAGGGGTTGCCGAACAGGTATCGAAGCTTTTGCTTAAGCGAATCCCAACTGGTGAGCTCATCTTCGTGCGTCCGATACCAAACTCGATGTGTGCCACCGAGGTAAAAGGCTACGTTGGCGAGCATGATAGTAGGGTCCCACCGGTTATTGCGGCTGACGTGTTCGTACAGGCTGATCCAGTCCTCGACCTCTTCCCCATCTTTTCCCGAGAATACGCCACGATCACGGGGATCCACCAGATATGTTACGTAGGAAGACACCGACGAAAAGCTATTTACAAGTATATTTACAAGGCAATACGCCGCAGTTGGCCAAGAGGCAACAGCCCGCGCTAGCTTCCAATCGTCGTCGTCGTCTTCTTACTGCTCGGCTCTTCGTCATAGGAAATACTATCCCGTAGCACTATGCAGAGGAATGCTGACTGCGCTGCTCTCCGGAAAAATCGGCACTTCTAATCATGCGCAGACGAGAAGGTGAAGCCCCGGTCAAAATTAGGGTGTACAACGCTGCGATGCCTGAAGTGGAGACAGTGCGTATCCTGGGACTACTGGTTAACAACAAAGGTGTCAACGCAGCAATTATTACTCAACTCCGTACATCATGCGAACAAGTAATGCGAATGATCACACGTATCACTAATAAAATGTGAGGGATGATGGAGAACGACGCTCGTCGGTTGGTCAAAGCCTTTATACTCAGGAGAATTGTGTACGTGGCTCCGTACCTTCGCATGAGGAGGTGCGATTAAAACATTTCGATGTCCGGCTCAGAACAACATATAAGAAGGCACTAGGACTGTCGGTCAAAACACCTACAGAGCTCTTATTGCAGTTCGGGGTGCACAATACAACAGATGAGATAATTGAGGCCCACCTGTAAAGTCAATATGCCAGATTGGCATGAACGAAAACGGGACGCAAGGTACTAGAGGACCTATATATCAGCTGTCCTTACTATACGGCAACAAGACATTCCGAAAGAGTGGAGGGGCAAATTCGCGACACTGCCCCTTCCTAAAAACATGCACCCAGAATATCATCAAGCAAGGAGGAGGGCAAGAGCCAAGAACATGGACCAGATCTATTCTAAATTAGAGGGAGCCTTCTTCGTGGATGCTGCAGGTCCGGTGGGAGGAGTCTCCACAATATCGGTGGCGCATCAAGGGCAGACGGTCAATGGACTTTCTGTTCGTCACGGGGAAATTGCAGAATTGGAAGAGGTGGTGATCGCCATGGCGGCTTCGCATCATAGTTCCGAATACATTATTACAGACTCGCAAACTGCATACAGAAATTACACGCGGAGCCGAATTGCACCGCTAGCTTGCAGGATCCTCAAACAATCTGGGGTCTTTGCTTCGCGCAAAGAGCTGATTTGGGTGCCAGGTCACGAGGGTGTAGAGGGAAATGAGTGTGCACACGCTGCCGCCTGAGCTTTTCTCCCCCGGGGTTCCTCCTCGTCCCTCCCCGAAGACCCGGACTTCCCAGTGCGATCAATAACTTATGCAGACGTATTACAACACTTGCGCTTATCGTGACGAAAATACCCGGGCCCAACTAAGGGATTAGACAAATCAGAATAATGTCATCTACGAATATTACAAACGATGTCATTTAATAACCCAGTCAAGCTCCGTATTCCACGAATGTTCTTGTAGCGTAAATCGCCAAAAAGGCACCCGCTATTGCACGCCAACGGACTCAGCTCGTTCCCAGGAACAAGTGGATACCGAAAACCAGGTGGGATTCCCATTTTTCAAGCATCTACGACAATATTTTGGCCGGACCTTGTGGCGGGAGAGCCGCGAGGCCACGCGCCGGAGCCGGCTACCTCAACAATTGCCGATCATTTTCTCAATGATGGAAGTCACCGTAGAGGGGCGCAGCATATCCCAGGAAGAAATGGATACAAGCAAGGGATGGAAGGAGGTCAGACACAGAAGATCAGACCGGCGAACCTCCCAACATCGCGAGAGCACCTTGTCGCCGACGCGGCTCGACAAGCGCAACAATAACACATGGAAAGGCAGGCTAGAGCACATACGCAAGGCAAGCAGAATGCCACATTTGCCAAGAGGGGATTACAAGATTGTGATCAGACCACGTGAAGGACTCAAAATATCCGAGCACGGTATAGTTCCCCTCACAGCTGCGGTACTAGATGCGGCAGGCATTCCTCGAGACGAAAGGGAGGAGGACATTGTCTGCCCCAACAATTATGAAAATATCCTCATCGTCAGTACATCGGATCAAGAGCGTGCAAACAAATATCGGGAAGTAGCACGTATCAAGATTCAAGACACGTTTTACGAGACCAATGCTTACGAGACAGCGCCTGACATGACGGCCAAAGGAGTCATCAGAGGAATCCCACTCGACGAGGGCCCAAGAGATATCACAGCAGCGGTGGTTACGAGTAAAAACCCAACGGCGATAGCAGCAAAGAGACTCAGTAATACTACCACAGTGATTGTGCTCTTTGAAGGACACAAAGTGCCCACGTATGTCCGATACAGGGCAGCGCTACTCCCTTGCTCCCTGTACAGGAAACAAGTGGATTTCTGTCACCAATGCAACAGACTTGGACAGAGAGGAGATGTATGTCCCAACCCTGACAACAAGATTTGTGCGGGATGTGGAACTTCAAACCCAGATAAAGACCACAGGTGCCAACCTAAATGTCAGTTATGCGGCGAGGACCATCCGACCGCAAGCAAGACGTGCAAAGCCAAATTCAAAATGCCCTTCATCGTTAAACAGACAATGGCGCAGACTGCAACGAGAACGACAAGAACATGAAGACGCTATCTCAAGAGAAGACAGAGTAGAGTCTCGCGGAACACCCGGCCTCCTAAACACCAGGGAACGACGCTCCAGATCGAGAACGAGGTCTCCATCCACCACCAGATCCTTATCCCGGTCCGGCTCCAGGACACCGGGGACACGATCCAGATCCAGGTCCAGAATGAGGCCATCCTCTTCAGCAAACCAGACTAACACGGTGAGCTGGGCAGACGTGGTCGATGGCGTGCGCCCGGGGGCTGGCGGGGAAACTGCCATTAATAACGAGATCAAGCAACTAAAACACGAGAACGCGCAGTTGAGGATTTCGCTAGCACGTATGAGCGATGAAATCAAAATTCTCAAGGAAGGAAAAAACCAAATAAATCAGGTAACTCCCGCTCCACACGCAAGCACGAAAGAGCCATCTGAAATCCCGGACAACAAGATGGACGAAGGGTATGACCCCCCCTCCACTCAAACGCAAGGCCCAAGCCATCAGTGATAAACAAGATAACGCAGTGCTAAATAAAGCATTAACCGATATTCAAAAGACCCTAGTAGAAATACAAAAGTCAAATGCAAAACGGGACGAAATGATGAATCAAATGGCTAAGGCAATAGCAGCAATTATGAGTAGATTAGACATCCTAGAGGCAAACCAGTCACCAGGTAATGGACTCCCCTCCGTTGCGTCAGAAGCACCACAATCCTTACCCACTTCACAACCACATAATTATATAAGATCATCTTCTCTCCAACCTCCCGTCTCCCTCCCATGGTCGCACCCGAAACGAGACGCGCTAAAAAAGGGTTCAGAATATGGCAGTGGAATTGTAGAAGTTACGAAAACAAAAAGACAGTTTTGCAGCAGTATTTAAAAGACAAGGATACACCGGACGTCATAATTCTGCAGGAAACACACGGGATTACATAGCTAGCAGGATACAGATCTTTTGGCTATGCCGAAGGGGACACCAGGGCATTAACTACGCTGGTAAAAAGAAACATAACTTGCGTGCAGCACAACACAGGCATAACGCACATTGACAATATTCTATTGGAACTCATCCCACAAAGAAAGACAGGACGTAGCTTATTTATTCTCAACATTTATAGCAACCCCATGCTACATAAACACAAATTCAAGAACCTATTCCAGAAAACACTCAGACTTGCTGGAGAAAATCCGGTAGTTATAGGAGGAGACTTTAATGCCCCACACATCACGTGGGGATACCTATATACCAGAGCAAAAGGAAGGGACTTATGGAACGACTCGCAAGAATTAGGCCTCACGCTCGTCACAGACCCCGCCACTCCAACCAGAGTAGGCACGGCGCTAAACAGGGACACAACCCCAGACCTAACCTTTACCAAGAATATTGAAAAGGCGACGTGGCACAACACACTGGAAGATTTGGGTAGTGACCACCGCATATTGGAGTTACACGTCAGAGAAGGGCCGAATAGACCCAAGGAACGACAGACCAAATTAGTAGACTGGGAACTATTTCGTAGAACGCGAGAGACGACACAACAACGATCAATCGCAGACATAGAACAATGGACTAAGGAGCTCAGTGATGACGTCAAAGCTGCCACAAAAATAGCACCACCTGAATCTAACTTGGATAAATGCGACAGCAGACTTCTCCACATGTGGGAAGCTAAGCAGTCACTTCAGAATAGACTTAGCGGTCAGAAGCATAACAGAAAGTTAAGAAAGCGCATAGCACTCCTCAACAAAAAAATAGAACATGCTAAGCAATCGACCAAACAACAATGGGACGAGATATGCAATTCCATGGACGGTCAATTAAGCACCCGCAAAACCTGGCACATGCTCAGGTTCCTGCTTGACCATGACAATAACAAGAAAAATCACATGCAAGCCATTACTAAGTTAATACACGCATATGAGGGCACATAAGAGGAACTTCTCAATGAATTAAAGCAGAAATACTTAAAACAGGCACCCCCTTGCAACTATCCTAGCTACAACGGGAATACAAACGCAAAATTAGACGAGGAACTCACGGAGGCAGAAATCCGCGCGGCCCTACAAAAATTAAACACCAAATCCGCCCCAGGCCCGGACGGTATAACTAACAAAACTCTCAGGAACCTCGATGATGAATCGATAGCCAAACTAACAGAATACATAATCGAGTGTTGGGTAAAGGGAGAAGTGCCAGCTCAGTGGAAGAAAGCGACGATAACGCTTATTCCAAAACCTGGCAAGAAGCTTGAGATCGACACCCTCAGACCAATCTCCCTAACATCCTGCGTCGGAAAATTAATGGAACATGTAATTTTAAACAGAGTAGACAACTTCTTAGATGATAATAACATATACCCAGATACAATGATAGGATTTCGCAAAAATATTTCGACACAAGATGCGATGCTCCAACTTAAGCATCAGATAATCGATTATAAAACGCGCTCGACAAGGGCCCCATCTTGGGCCTTGATCTTAAAAAAAGCTTTCGATAATGCCAACCACGCAACCATATTGGAAAACATCGAACGAATAGGACTAGGGCAACGGACGTATAACTACATCAAGAACTTCTTATCAGATAGGAAAGCAGTCATCTCCGTCGGAGGGCTCAAGTCGCCCCAGATCGACATAGGGGGGGCAGGCACGCCGCAAGGCTCTGTCATCTCGCCGATGCTGTTTAATCTCGTCTTGATGGGACTCGCCGAAAAATTAGATCACATAGAGTCCCTGAATCGCACAATCTACGCGGACGATATTACTATCTGGACCTGTGATGGCAGCGACGGATCAATAGAACAACGACTCCAGACTGCAATTAACACAGTAGAGGAACACCTCATAGGAACAGGCCTCACATGCTCTGCAGAGAAATCTGAACTTCTATTGTACTGCCCCACACTTAGAGGCAGGCCTCCCAAAGGATACGACAGAAACAAGGCTCATGAGGAAATCAAGCTACACACAAAGAACGGGCGGAATATCCCAATAGTCAACCAGCTCAAAGTGCTGGGTCTGGTAATCGAGAACAAAGGCACAAATAGGGAAACCGTAAAGAAGTTAGACACAAAGGTAACAAACACCATGAGATTAATCAAACGAATTACTAACGAGCACCAAGGTATGAAGGAAGAAAGTATCATACGGCTGATACAATCATTCGTAATCAGTCAGATCACATACATAGCAGCCTTCCACAATTGGTTTGCAGCGGAAAAGCGGAAAATTAACAACATGATAAAAAAAGCATACGAACTAGCACTAGGAATTCCCATCAGTACGAGCACGGATCTCTTGCTAAAGTTGGGACTCCACAACACACTGGACGAACTCATAGAAGCACAACAAAAATCTCAAGCAGAGCGACTAACCAAAACCAAAACGGGACGGCATATACTAAGCAAACTAGGAATGAATTACCACAATCTATACGGGGAAAAGAGGACGATAACGAGAGAAATTCGTGACAAACTCCTAGTACCAAATATACCCAAGAACATGCATCCAGGTTACGACGACGGCAGGCGCAAAAGTAGAGCAGAGAAAATTATCCGAAGCTTTGGGTCAGACGACAGAGCAACCTTCGTAGACGCGGCTGAATACCCAGACAGAAATAGCTATGTAGCAGTAATCGTAGATCACACTCAAAAACCCCTTACAAGCGTTTCAGTTAATACCAAACATTCCGAGACCGCAGAGGAGGTAGCCATTGCACTAGCACTGGTCTCCACGAATGCTCAGTACATCATTAGCGATTCACAAGCGGCCATTACAAATTATGCAAAAGGTAGGATCTCTCCTGAGGCATGGCACATCGTAAGCAAAGTTCTCCAATGCAGAGAAGAACGGCAGGCAACTGCTCTGGTTCCCAGCGCATACGACTCCAGACATCCCCGCAGTCAACCTCAACGAGGTAGCACACCGCGAAGCTCGACGTCTTACTCGCCGAGCTGAGCAAAGAGTGACTTCCATCGGTCAGGAGAACGCGGAGGAGGAAATCTGGAGAGAAAAATATATATTAACAAGATTTAGCGATATTACCAAATTCTATCAAAATCGGAGGCGAGTATTACCACCGCCTCACACTAAACTGAACAGTGCTGAGTCCGTTACTTCGAGGCGACTACAAACAGAAACTTATACGAGTCCCGTGCAACTAAAAACTTTATACCCCGATATATACGAGAGCGGCAGTCAGCGGCAAAACCGGCCGGTGTCACTAAGACGTTACTTCGTTTCTTGGCAGATTTCACAGGCTGGACGCGGCGGCATCTCCTGGATCTTATCATCCCTGTCGTCGGTCGCTGGCATCACGGACGCTCTGCGGCGCATGCGGCCTCTGCATTTCACGGTCCTATCCGTGTACGGCTCCGCAGCATCCCCTGGTGCAAGACAGCTCAACCTGGTCCGCCTGGTGTCTGTTGCAGCGTACATAAGGCCTGCCTCCCCGGTGCTTCCCTGCGGTCAGCGGCAAAACCGGCCGGTGTCACTAAGACGTTACTTCGTTTCTTGGCAGGTACGTTTCTTAAACTGCCTTTAGTACGTACACATTTGGCTGTTTTGCCGCTGACTGCACCGCACTGCCTTCTGTGTGTTCTGCAATGTCTTCTATGTGTTCGGTATGCGACAAGCCGGTAGAGGGCAAGTTTCTTGTATGTTCCGGCTGCAAAGCAAGTTTCCATTTAGGGAAACAATGTTCCGGGATAACAGACAGTGTTTACACCAAAATGTCCACTGTTAAACGTGAAACATGGACGTGTCAGACATGTAGCTCTGGTGCTGGTTCCAGTAATAGCGATGGCTCACTCGGCCCCCACTTTTCGTCTATTAATACCAAACTTGACCAATTAACCAGCACTGTTCAGACGCTCATGGTAAAGGTTCAGGAACTGCTCTCTTTCAAGGCAACTTGTGAAAAGATGGCTGATACGGTGACCGGCATTCAAGCCTCTATCGCTTTCCTTTCTGAAAAGTATGATTCTATGCTCTCCACTGTGACTACTTATCAAACCGAAGTGTCTCAGCTACGGGCTCAAGTGCAATCACTTTCCGGTACAGTCGCCCGTCAGGCTGAAGTCCTAGACCAAACAACGATGCAATTAAACGAACTTGATCAATATGGCAGACGTTGCAATTTCGAAATCCATGGCCTCCCTTTGAAGCCTGGTGAAGACTTGAAGTCCTTCATGTGCGACTTAGTTGGACAATTGCGCCTAAGTAACTTCCAGGAAGATGACATTTGCAGGATGCACCGTTTACCGACCGGGAATAAATCTAGCTCTAGCCCTCCTATCCTTGTGCAAGTACAGAACGCTTCAGTGAAAGAAAAATGGTTTCGTGCTCGGAAGTGTCTCTCGGATCTTGCTCAGCCGGAGAAGTTTCCTCGTCTGTTCTTCAACGAAAACTTGACGCGGTTGAACCGGGAGCTTTTCCGGTTGGCCCGCTCCAAAGGAAAGGAAAATGGATATAAGTTCGTGTGGACGAGGAACGGAAAGGTTCTAGCAAGAAAATCTGAGGGAGCACCTTTCATTCGAGTTGAGAAATTCTCGGATTTGGATAGAATTGCCTAGACATGGCTGGCATAGAGAGTATGAAATGCACTGATTTTGCGGATGTAAACTGTTTTTTTTTTATGTCTCCACCAGCAGTTTCAAAGTTGCGCATGTGAACATTCGCAGCCTTCGGAAACACTGGAATCAGTTTTATGCCATCATTTCATCATCTCGCCTAACGTTCGATGCTTTTGTACTTACTGAAATTAATATTCCTGCCGAGAGCATTCCACAGTATTCATTGCCAGGTTTCCAAGGCTTCTCGTACACGCGTCCAAGCAGAAAAGGAGGAGGCATTGCAGTTTTTATAAGTAACAGATGGGCAGCTTAACAGTTAACGTTTTCCTTTTCCCAAGCTGAAGTGATATCGCTGCGCTTGAGCACACCTGTTTTTTCGGTGATTCTGTTATCGGTGTACCGACCTCCTAGTTTTAATGCGCGGCTTTTCTTATCCGAACTCGATTCCACATTGTCAACCTTATCGCTCGAGGAACACGTGTGTATCACAGGTGATATCAATATTGACCTTTTGCGTCCTACTGTAGGCTTGGTCGCAGATTACCTCGATAGCCTTTCCAAATGGGGCTTGGAATGCGTCATTTATGAAGCGACTCGTGAGGAATTTCTGGCTGGTAAGCTCACTGTGTCCTGCATTGATCACGTTATCGTTCGTGCTCAAAATCTAGCCATAAAATCCGCTATTGTAGAAATTAAGCTTGCTGACCACTATTTCGTTTGCGCCTCAATGAATTATCCAGATACTGCGACAGCGCCCACAGATTCTAAAAAACTAATTTCAGTGCTTGATCCGAAAATATTTGATAATCTGGTGGCGCAATATGACTGGCAATCTTTTTTAGCAATAGAGTCTCCTGCTGCCATATATGATAAACTCGTGGAAGTGTTCAAAAGCTTAAAAGATAGTGCTACCCGAACAATACATATCAAACAACGTAACGTGGATAACAAGGGGATGTCGTCTGTCATACTCGCAGCAATAAAAGAAAAAGACTTACTGTGGGCCCAATGCAAGCGTGCCCCGAATTGTGCAGACCTACGGGCCCAATTTAAGCTGCTCAGAAACAAAGTTACTGCCATGATCCGCTCCGCAAAGCGAATACATTTTCGAGACAAATTTAAAGCCGCTAGTTACAGCAGTAAGAAAACATGGTCGTTAATTAACAGCTTTACAGGCACTAACACGCGAGCTGATATAATGAATTATTTTCCTTTCAATTTATCCAGCGGCAGACAGAATATTTCTGATGAGTTTAATAATCACTTCTCTCGTGTAATGAGAAACGCAAACCTGCAGGTAGATTCTTGTACTTTGCGTCACACCATTAGTGAATCGGCATATCTGCCTTCAATTTCTCAGGAAGAGCTGAGATCGATTATATTCAATTTAAAATGTAATAAATCTCCTGGAATTGACGGCATTTCCATTAATGAGTTGCGCAGAACATATGAATACATCCAAGAAGTTTTGCTAACACTACTTAATCGCATAATTTCAAGTGGTGAAATTCCTGTAAAACTGAAAACAGCGAAGGTTATACCTCTTTATAAAAGCGGTACACGTAATAAAATTGAAAACTATCGCCCCATTTCAATTCTGCCTTCTATCGCTCAAATACTTGAAAAACACTTATTGTTAACAATGACAAACTTTCTGGACGCCCACAGCATTTTGTCGCCTAGTCAGTATGGTTTCCGACCCGGCAAAAGCACTCAGACCCTTCTGGAAGATTTATCCGATCAGTTGAATATAGCTTTCGATAATAACAAAGTTGCTTGTGCGCTCCTTCTTGTTTGTAGCAAGGCTTTTGACAGTGTTCATCATGGTCTGCTGTTAAATAAGCTTTTCTTGTTAGGATTTCGGGGTGCTTTCTGGTCGCTGTTAGCAAATTTCCTTCGGGGTAGGCGTCAGGTCGTCTCAGTTGGGGAAGTTCATAGTGCATTCTCTATTATTAATGCTGGAGTTCCGCAGGGATCTATACTCAGCCCATTATTATTTAATATTTTTGTAAATGACCTCTCTAGCGTGATACCCGTTTCTCTTTATCAATACGCCGATGATACGATGATCTTAACTACCGCCCACAGCTACTATGATGCGATTGCTTCTTTACAGTCTGCTGCCACAAAAGCTATGGATTGGTTTCAAAACAACCTAATTACTATAAATGTATCTAAGACGCAATTAATCTGCTTCCATAATCCTTTAAGGAGGGTAGCCCTTGACTATCCTCTTGTTTTGCATTCTTCAGATTGCTCAGCTTGTTCTTGTAGACCTTTAAAGTACTCACCTGTTGTAAAATATCTTGGTTTATATCTTGATAGCGACCTTTCTTGGAACAGTCACCTTGCTTACGTTTGTAAAAAGCTTCGCGCCGTATCCTGTCTACTGTACAATATAAGATACTACATGCCCTTATCAGTAAGGAAAACTATAACGCATGCTTTAGGCTACAGTCTACTCCGGTATGGAATAAGAATTTACGGGCACTGTGCTGTCCGCTGGCACAACAGAATAAATGCGATACTGCACTCCCTCTTAAAAAACATATCTTATGATCTGCACCTGAATGCTGACACAGACAGTTCCAAAGTACTTTCGATGCCGAATTTCAATGATCTTTTAATGCAAACGGTTGTTTCGAAACACTTCTGGTGCAGTCAATTCCTAGTTCCATACACTGCTTCCCGATGCTTAAGGCCCAGGGAGCCCTTTTGGAGGCCACGTTGTTCCACAAGGTACGGCACTAGAGCTCGGGCCCATTATGTGCCCACCTACTTCAATAAATTACCGCACAGCACATTTTTTGCAAAAACGAAATATAAGTTAAAGAGACTACTAAGGCGTGTCTGTTCGTAAAGAGGTACTTGTTCCATTTATTTACCGTTACTGCTTGTGTTTTATGCATGTGGTTGTGCCATTCCTTTGCACCATGACGGTCAGTCTGGTATATGGTTATGCATCATCTCACGGTAATTTTTGTTCACACGCATTGCTGTACTTCTGTGTTTCATTATGCTCAATGAAATTTCTTTTCATAGACACTATAAATTCTAATTACCTTTTTTGGTGTTCTATACTTGAGTTCGCTGCTTATAACTGGCATATCAATGTACTGTGTATGGTTTTGCTGCCTGCCAGGCACTGCCGCTCAAGCCTTCAAAGGCTTTGGCAGGCCTGTATGAATGTACTTATTTGATTATTGGCAATAAAAGTATTATTATTATTATTATTATTATATGTGCAAGCTATGCAATTCTGTTAGAGCCACCCTTCAACACATGTTGTGGAGATGTAAAATATACCAAAATAAAATAGCAGTCTCCCCAGAAAATCTACGGGCGCGGTGGTCGGCCGTGCTGCTCAGCTCAGAACTCCAAGACCAACTTTGGGCCGTCCAGCGAGCCAAGGAAGCCGCACGGGAGCAGCAGCTCCCAGTGGCCATCTAGGCGGCCCCAGGCCTGGACCTTCCAATCGCCGGATTCCAAATAAAGTTATCACATCACAAAAAGCAGATTTGTACTATATGGTATGGGCCTGCCAGTCTAATGGTGCCTTAGAAACTATAAAACAGCCAAAGCGGGAAGGATGGGAGGCAGCCCTGTCCAGCTCAACCCTCAAGGACCAGTGAGCCCTCGTCGAAAGAGCTAGGGCGGTGGCCTTAGCCAACGGAATTCCGGAATAAGAATCCGACCACCCTTCACCTAACTCCCCTCCCCTTTTCCTTTAAATAAAACGTTTTCATCATCATCATCACGCAAGTTGACATGCTATCGATGTATATTTCCGCTGAGCGCCGAGATTGGAGTGTGGTCCTGTCTATGGTGACATTATCCGTCTGCAGCCTCGCTCAACAACACCGCTCGTTACTCATCACGTTTTTTTTTGTCGACAAGAGCATAGTGTATTTTCTATGAATGTACTTTCGGTTTTAGGTGTGACCTTGCACGCCCGCTCATTCTGTTACGTTGACGGCGACCGCTGTCGTCAGGCTGCCACCTAATTCTGAGCTTCGCAGTCACCAGAGAGCACAGAAAGCTGTCTTCACAAACAACCGGGATTCGAGCCCACCTCCCAAATGCACCATCTTGCATTTGGGAGATGAGCACGCTAACCATTACGCTACCACCTGCCTCCACCAATTTCTGTTGATCTGCCTTCCCACTTCACGTTTTTGCCGCAGACGCAGGCAGAACGGATGCCGAAACGAAAAAAAAAAGTAAAGATTGCTTGAGCCGCCAGTTGACCCATGACCTTAACTTTGGCAGGTTATTCTCATTGGAGCGCATGTAGGCTTGCGGCTGCGTGCAGGTTATGGGTCACCTTAGCTTTATTGTAAATTTGCTTTCAGCGACTATTTTCAGCTAGAACTGAAACGCCGGACAAAAATGAGACCTACCGTTGAATATTTTTTCTTGTTTTCTAGGTTTAAACCAAAAACGCTCATTTACACAAATAGCGATTTTTTTAAGAAATGGCATAAGGATACTATATTTCGACGTCACGTGTCAATACGGGCCGGCACCACGTATCGACGAAAGGGCATCACAGTGCCGATGCACGCGGCGGGTTACTGAATGAAGAAAACAGGAAATGACTGTTTTTCAGTTCTCGCCACATATTGTACACATAACACAAGGCACCCACCACCATGACATTTTATTTTTGACAACAGCGACACAGAATGGCGGACTGATATACTTCCTAAAGGGGTTTCATTTTATTTTTTCATCGGAGAACCGCAAGCACAGGTTGCGTCGCGCGTATACCGCAGCCACGTACTGTGGCCGCACTCCTTTTCCTCTAACAATGTGGCCCCCGGCGGCTTCACGCGCTCCCGTAGGTGGCGGATTGGACTGTCACTCCAGAAGTTTAAATACACAACCTCTTTGCATAGAAACGACGGCATGATTGTTAACATATTGTTGGCTTGGATATGTTTGGCACGAGGCCCAAGATCCTGTCTTCTAACGCGTTCTTATGCTTGCGTTCCCGTCTCTGTCTTGAAGGGACGCGCACCGTAACATGCTGCAATGGTGCTTGCGTTGAGCGTACGTAAGGAGAAAAACGCGGTTCTAAAATGTCTGTTCACTAACTTGTCCAGTAAATCCATCTTTATAGTATTCGTGCAGTATAGTAGTAGTATAGTAAGAGTCACGAGTATGGCATCCGTAACCACAAGCGTCACGTTATGGTCGTAACTTGTCGGGACAGCGTAGTTGTAATCCATAGACCCTTGCAATAAGGAATACGTGGCTAGGCATGGCTGATGAATAAGTAATTGCGAAGATTGGTTTTCAGTAAAGGTTCGTTGCCAAGAACGGCGGCAGCTTATACTGCCGCAAAGGACGGATGCTGGGCGGTGACTCCAATCATTTACTCGGCACATCACACATCTACACTGGAATTCAACTGGTTTCGCCTACTCTTGCTTATATTCTCTTGCCCCTAAGCTGCGACTTCACCTGCCACCCGGGCCCCAGCTTTTCCTCTTTGTCCCCCGCTTCTCTCCCATTCTGCTGAGATGTGCTTCCACTGATGCTTGCTCCTCCTTTTTCTCAATCAATGAAATCATTCATTCATGGATTCCTAAGTTACTCCAGAAAATAGCGTGTCTTTATCTCCATAACCACCCTGTCTTTCACCTGGACTCTCCCATCGCAAAACAAAGTTGCTGTGTTGCAAATGGCTGGGCGTCACATATACAATTTTCTAGGAATGGCAAGTAGCACGGCGACCAATTTTCGGTGGGTGACGAGACAGTATATAAAACACCTCCTCTGCCATATCCACACTCAATGCACTGCTTCGAGAGCTACTATTAGCCGCTACGACGAAGTACGAAATGAAAGAAACCTAACTGGGCTGGTCGCGGGCAGCTCTTTTTGGATTCGTGATGGGTCGATTTATTGTATATATATTTCTTATCTAAGCCTAAATGACAGCGATATAGGCGAGGTGAGTTACGGTAGCTCGTTGGTTTGGACTAACGACGCTCTTCACGAAGCACTTTCGTCTTATGCGTGTTTTCGAACGGGAATGAAAGACAGGAGGGTAACACGCCTTCCTGAAATGAAACATTCGGAATAACCCTTTGTTGGGCGATTGGACATATGTCGAGAGTCCCCGATACGAACCACCTGCAAGTCTGTATCACCTTGCAAAGGGGACCTCAGATGAAACGTTGTCAAACGGATAGGCTTTTAATTATTATAAGTATATCTTTATTGAAATTTCTTACCATGGAGGTGACAGCCGACTGATGAGCATTTAAATTTTGTGTGTTATTAAAACATCCTGTTAATAAATGGTTGCTGTGCTTTACCCAGGCCCCTAAATTAAGAAGTAAGTTATGAAAAAGTAAGCTGGTGCGGCAAATGTGTAAACGAAGACGCAAGAAAACGCCTAGTCCCCCGTGTCCCAGTATTCACTCAATGAAGATAGAGCACCTCTATACTCTCACGTTGTAGTAATGTCAAGAACAAAACACTTCCAAAGGAGTCAGTCACGAATGTTACTCATTATAAAATGAGCTTGCGCTGGAAAAGAAAATAACACTCAAAAATAACGATGGCTGCGCGCAAAGTGCTTCCTATGATTCCGTACATTGCAGCGCAATCTCGGGTCGTCAAATGTGATGGAGAATGTACGCCACTATTCGCTTCACGCGCGCAATCTGATAAGATAACGCTCTTTCGCTATTGAATCCGTGACAACATACTGGATATCAGAAACACGTGCAGGCGCATCTTGAGCAACTGATAACTTTGGAAGTGTGGTTAGACGCTTAAAAAATCCCCCCCCCCACCCCTAAAAAAAGGATACAGTTGCTTTCAATATTAGCTGAAACATAGTGCTTGAGGTTTAAAAAGGGCCCCCAACACTGCACAGCGGCGCCGACATACAGGAAATTCAAGAGCGAACCACTTTGCAATTGCTGGTATTTATCAAACCAGCTTATCGTGGTTCCATGTAGCCCTGAAGTCTAGGGGCCAGTTCCAGCACGGGTACTGTGACGGAGCTCATATTTCATGTCAGCATTAATTGTCACAAAATCACAGTATTTCTTTCTTTAGATCGTATCATTAGACAGCTAAAATACATCCAGCGAAACCCTCACCTTAATATTTCAGTACTTTTCGTTCTAACGTACATATCCGTGCTGATCCATATGTTACAAAGTACTGAAAATGTACCCAACGCTTTCCTCCAGGAAGCTGTTTTTATTCCTTATGATGCCAGGAAACCGAGCCTGATGACACCAACGCTCAGACACCTAATCGGGAGCGCGCACAATGTTCTCGCACACCTTGTGGGATGTACCGTAGCGCTGAGGTGCTTCTTGTATAATGTATGAGAATCGGTTGTCAAGACAGACGTGGAAGGTTGGGCCATGTGCTTAAGCTCATGAAGTTGATTTGTGCAAAGATAACCTGTCCAAGCTTTGACACTTACTTTATAAAAAGTCAACAGCACCATCAATATGCCGGCTGTTTCTAACTGCACGAAACAAAACTATTGAAACGATACAAAGAATGTTAGCATCATTTTATCATTCGAGTGTTCAGATTGGTAACCTCTAGATGCGGAGTAAGTTGAGAAGTTGTTTGCGTAATTAACAAAGCTACGTTAATTAAATTTCCAGTAATGGTTCTTACGTGGCTAAAGAAAATGAGCAGTTTGGAGCCTGTCCTCGAGATTATGCAGCCAAGCGAAAAAATTTCGACTAAACATGCTTCTGTAAGAGCCATGCGAACAAAAACTTTCCAAGTAAACACTCTTGGAAGACGTAACTGACGCAGATAAAGAACATCTGTAAAGTCAAAGAAAGAACAGCACTTCACGACGGGACACAAAGGAGGAACCACACACAAACTGCGCTATGTAATGGAATGGAATGGAATGGAAAACTTTATTGACTCTTTTAAGGTTTGAGCGGGTCGAGGCCGAAGTCTTCGTTCTTGAAGCTTGGGTCCTCTTCAGCCATGGATGGGCCCCTAGTCCAGGGCTCCACTGAGCCGGGCCGCCTCGCACGCGTGTGCTATAAGAGCTCTTTGAGCCTCTAGCTCGCGGCTGGTGAGCCAGCTCTCCCATTGCTCCGCACTTGGTGTTTTGTGTTTGTGGAATGCCTGGTTTCTTGTACACTCCCATGTAATATGGTATAATGTTGGTTTAGCTCCACACCACGGACAGGTTGCGCTATACTGCGTGGGGAACATCCTACTTAGTATGTGTAAGTTTGGGAAGGTGCCCGTTTGCAGTCTCCGCCATCCTGCGGCCTCCTCCTTTGTTAATGCTTTATGTGGTGGGGGATATTGATATCTTAGCCCCTTATAGAGGTTTAATAGCTCTGAATAGCTGTTCCCGCAGTTGATCTGTGGCCCCTCTGGGGCGGTTGACGTCCCTGCTCGGCTGGTCATCCCTCGAGCTAGGCTGTCCGCCCCTTCGTTGCCCCTGATCCCTGCGTGGCTTCGTATCCAGATAATGTTATGTGTGGGTTGTCCCTCAGCGATTGGAACTCTGCTGAGGATCTTGAGCGCCATGTTACTAATTCTGCCTCTTATATAGCTCCGGCACGCCTCTTGTGAATCTGTTAGAATATTGAGGGATATTCCTGTTCTATAACCTTCTTCCGCTGCCAGTGCGACAGCAATTTCCTCTGCCTCGGTTATGTTAGCCACCTCGGCCGTGAGTCCTGTGATTAATTCTCCTTGATTATTTACTACTACCGCTGCCGCGTTGTTTTTGTGTGCTTGTGAGTATAGGGACGCATCGGTATAGACTGTATTGTCCCGATGTCCCATTGTATTTTCGTAAAACTCTGCCCTAGCCTGTCTCCTACTAGCATGGAGGTTTGGGTCCATGTTGCGATGGATAGGTTGTATGCGTAGTTTCTTTCTTAGTGGGTCTGGCATTGTGGTCCTGCTACTGTGTGGTTTTTCTACTTCCCGACCTAGCTTTGTCAGGAGCGCCTTTCCCGTTGTTGTATTGCTGAGTCTTCGTACTTGTGCGTTGAGGTGGCATTCCCTTAGTTCCTCAAAAGTGTTGCTGATTCCAAGTTGCATGAGTTTGTCGTTTGATGTGTTCCTTGGGAGGTGGAGAGCTGTTTTATACGCTTTCCGGAGGATGGTCTCCACTTGCTCTTTTTCGGTTTTGGTGATTGCATGGTACGGCAGTGAGTATGTGACCCGGCTGACTATCAGGCTGTTGACCAACCTGAGTGCGTCCTCCTCTTTCATGCCATATCGCTTGTGTGCCACTCTGCTAATCATTCGGCCCACCTGTCCTGCTGCTTTGTTTAGCAGGCAGATTGTGTGGCTGCATTTCCGGCTTCCTTGCAGCCACATACCGAGGATTCTAACAATCTTTTGTTCCGGGATGTTCTGTCCTTCTAGACTTACTTCGAGCGGGGCATCAGTGGGGTGTCTGCCCACCCTGAGGAGTTCAGATTTCTCCGTGGAGCATCTGAGGCCTCTTTGCTTTGTGTATTCTTCGATGCAGGTGGCAGCTTCTTGTAGTGCCTCTTGTTTATCCCCTAGTGAGCCTTGGGCAGTCCAGATCGTTATTGTCGTCCGCGTACATTGCGTGACTGATTCCTTGGATCTTGCTAAGTTTCTTGGTAAGGTTGACCATCGCTATGTTGAAGAGTACTGGCGAGATTACTGAGCCCTGCGGAGTGCCCTTGCATGGCGTTTGAAAGGCGTCACTCCGTAGGTCTCCCAGGCCTACTCTCGCTGTTCTGTCGGTTAGGAAGCTTCTGATATAGTCATGGACTTTCTTGCCGCAATTAGTGGTGTTAATCCCCTCCATAATGGCGGCGTGGGACGCGTTGTCAAAGGCTCCCTTGATGTCGATGGCCATGACCACGTTTTCCCCGTGTTTCAGCATTGTCTCGAGTACCTCTTCCTTTAGCTGTAGCAAGATATCTTGGGTAGACAAGTTTGCCCTGAAGCCGAACATGGTGTTGGGGTACCATCCTCCGTCTTCAAGATGCGTTTAGATTCTTCGGGTCACTATTCTTTCGTACAGCTTGCCTAGGCATGATGTAAGCGAAATCGGTCTGAGATTTTCAATTTGGAGTTTTTTGCCGGGTTTGGGAATCATCACCACTACGGCGTGTTTCCACTCCGCTGGTACTTTGCCTTCCTCCCATAGTTTGTTGAGGTAGAGGGTGAGCTGATCAATTGCTTCGTCGCTGAGGTTTCGAATTAGCGAGTTTCGGATTTTGTCCGCCCCTGCTGCTGTGTTCTTTGTTGTAGCCCTTACAGCCTCGACAACCTCTTCTCTTGTGATGGGTCGGTCTGTAGTTGAATTTTCTTCACCCTGGTAGTCGCCTCGGTAGCCTTCTACCGAGATCTTTCCGTAGCATTTTTCCCGTACTGCTTGGAGCAGTTGTTCTTCTGTTCCTTCATACTGGTGGATTAACCTCTGAATGGATTTGCTGCTTTCCGCCTTGCTCTTGCTCGGATCCATGAGTGTTCTGAGGATATGCCATGTTCTGGCTGTGCTTAGGGTGCCATTCAGTGAGGTACTAAACTGCTGCCACCCCTGCCTTGCCAGCTGCGTTGCATACTCATCTGCTTGCTGAGTTATTTCGGCAATTTTCTTCTTAAGCTTTCTATTTGGCTTCTGACGCTTCCACCGCTTGGTTAGGCCTCGTCGTGCCTCCCATAGCCTGAGGAGTCGTTTGTCCACTTCTGGTGCTTGTTCTGTTCGTTCCACTTCTTTTGTGTAGAGATCTCTTATTTATCTGAGTTGATGGCTCCAATCCTCTGCCGAGGTTATGTCCCCTTTTAGCTGTTTACAGTGGACTCGAAAGGCATCCCAGTCTGTTAGACTTGCCTTGCCAATCTTCCTCCTGATTTCTGCCTCTGTGCTGACCCTGATGATGTAGTGGTCGCTGCCGAGGTTTTCTTGCAAGTTCTCCCATTCGACTTGCTTAGCGCCCCTGACAAAGGTTAGGTCGGGACACGTGTCCACGCTTACGCTATTGCCCTGTCTGGTGGGTTGGCTTTCATCTGTGAGTAGCTCGCAGCCTATGTTTTCTGCAGCTGTGCAGATACTGCGCCCTTTCTTGTCTTCGATTCTACTGCCCCACTGCGGACTCTTCGCATTGAAGTCTCCTGCTATTATTAGGGTGTTTTGCCCTGCAAGCTTCTTCGCTTCCGCAAAAAGCTTAATGAAGTTTCCTCTGTTTTTAGGTGGGCTATATAGATTGATTACGAAAGTGCTCTTAGCTTTCTTTTTCCGTTTTGGAATCACTTCGGTCACTATATGTTCTAGCTGTGTGTCTTCTAGTTCCTTATGTGCTATGGTTGTTATTTTGTTGCTTATTAAAGTCGCTGTTCGTCCATTTTCCTGACACGTATATCCTTTTAGGGTTGGGATGTAATTTGTTTCCTGTAGTAGTATTAAATCTGGTGGATTTCCTCTAGTGTTAATGAACTGTTGCAGGAGCCCTTGCTTGCGCTTGTAGCTCCTGCAGTTCCCCTGCTAAATCTCTAGTTGGTTTGGTCCTGCCATGTTGATGTATTGGTGTTGTTATTTGTTCCCTGGGATTCTGATCCAAACCTGCGCTCGTTGTAGAGGCGGTCCCTGGCGTCGTTTACTGCTTTCTGTGTAGTTTGATTCTTTACGTAGTTGCGGAAGCTCTGGTCTTGCAGGGCTATCTTTTGATTTAGCTGCTGCATTTGCTGCTGCATTTGCTGCATGAAAGCTTTGAGGTCTTCAATTGAGGTGTTCCCCTCGCTAGTTTGCGTGCTCTCTATATGTTGCTACGGCGGTGATGGCGCCCTAACTGGTGAAAAACCTGCCTTTCTCATCTCTTGCATTTCCTGAATTAGGTCGTCTATTCTTTTCCTGAGCTGCCGGGTTTGTTCGCGGCAGAGCTCAAGCTCCTTTTTAAGATTACTGTTTTCGGCACAAAGCCTCTTCTCGTTTTCTGTCTGCATGCTTGTGTTAGTGGTTATGTTGTTGTGAGGAGCAAAAAGCGTTTTGGGAGGGCCGGCTCCCCAGCTCACCTTAACTCCGCCGCTTTTCTTCTGCTGATTTGACTTCGCCCAGGTCTGCTGGTCCGCGCCGCGCAGGGGTGGGTAGGACTCGTCCCTCTCCCGGCTTCGGCCCTGGCCTTGACTGTGGCTGCGCCCTCGGCTGCGGCTCCTGGATTCACTCCGGTAGTCGCTCCGTCGCTCTTGATCTTCATTCCAGAACCAGCGCGGTCGCCTTGCTCCGCTTCTGCTCCTGCTGCGTCCCCGCCGCTGCTGGCCCTGGGGTCCCCATCGTAGTTCGTTTGTCGACTTTAGGCGCTGTTTGCAGTCCTTTGTGCCCGCCGCGTGGGAGCCCCCACACAGCAGACACTTGGGTGTACATTGATGATGTTCTTCCGGATCTTTCTGGCCACATTGCTTGCAAGCTCCGATCCCGGGGGTCGGGCAGACGTACGACCGGTGACCTTGCTGGCAGCAAATATAGCAAACTTGCCGCGTTGGTCTATATGGATGACACCACATCTCTCCCCCGTAGTACAAAACTTGCTTGGTGAGGATGGGACCATGAAAGGTGATAACAGCTGTGCTAGATCGGCCTAGCATTCTCGCCGCTAAAATCTTCACCCCTTGCGTGCGTGTTCGTAAGTTTGTCTTGAGTTCTTCGGCGGAGGTCCCCGGGTCTACCCCGTGAATGACCCCGCGCAGCGTTCCCTCCGGCGCCGCCACGTGCGCGTTGACTTCGTAGCTGTGCTCACCAATCTTCAGCTGCGTGATGCGCCTGACTTGCTGAGCAGCACTTTCGTTGTCTGTACTAATTATGATGATGTTTGAGCCCGTGCGGAGCCGGATGATGAGGTCTTCAGCCCTGCATCCGTGTCCGGTGGCCGCAACCACCGCTCGCGCCACTTGGTGTGTCTGCAGATTTTTCACTGCCAGTCCCTTCGGCCGGAGGACTATCTTTAAGTCATCTCTGGGGAGCGGAGGCAGTCTCCTTCTCGGCGCTCTCTCTCCCTCTCCTTGCTTGGCCACAGCTGGTGCGCCATCTGTGCGCTTCGTCGAGTCTAGGGAATTTTCATTCCCTAGCTTCTTTCCCGCGAAAAGTTCTGCTTGTCCGCTACGTTGTCGTTTTCTTTGCCGCTTGGATATGGCGATCTCCCAATCCGCGTCTGTGTCCTTGCCTTGATTTGCTTGTGACATTGGTGTCTCTGGGGTGCTGCCTTTCAGGGCTTGAGTAGTTACCGCTGCTCCGTGGGCGAGGGTCTCCCCGGCGGCGTCGCTGAAATGTTCATCCATAATTTCGTGTGTTTCCGCCATGAAACTTGTCGAAACTTGGGGTGGTAGGTGTGCTAGGTTGGGGTTGATGACTCGGGAAATCGCTCCAGGCTCCTCTGCCGCTGGCCGAGGCTGGGAGGGCCGCGGAGCCCCGCTACCGTGTTAGGCCTAATGGGCCTAGCTTCTGCCAGCCACGTAGGGAATCTTCAAGCTCGTGTAAATCCAAAAATAGTGGACCCACCGGCTCGAAAATGGTGTCCTCGTGGTCCGTTCCGCTTCCGGCGTCGGTTCCGACCAAAATTTGGACCTGTAAAGTCGACCTGACCACATCTAGCCTTTTGTGATGCTGTCATCAATAGTATGGCCCCGTTAACATGTTCCCCGTGGTCACATAGTCGTGTTCCATTTTTATTTACGCTGCTTTCTCGAAGGTAAGCATTTTGAAGTTTTAGTGTAAATACGGCAGTGAACGTGCGCCGCCGTAAGCTTGCTTGGTCGCAGTAGCGATGTATAACGGAATGTTGGTGCAGATTTAGCGCGTCGCTGGCATCAATACAATGCCTAGCCGCCGAGGGAAGGAAGATAACGAAAGTGAACAGCTTGGTAGCTGCTCACGGAGCCGTGCCGATGGTGGCGGTGCCATCATGACGAAATCTGAGGCGGCGATACTGACGGCTGAGGCGTTTTTTTTTCTTTTATTCCTTTTTTTTACAATGAAGTCGTTAAGAGTAAGCTTTAACTCGGGCCCAACTCCGACGCGGCCTATTCAAATAGATGTAAAACGCCGAAACGCTTTTCTGAGATAACCCCTGGGCCGATTTTAAGGAAATTTGCTGGATTCGGGAGAGAAAGGTAAATTCTAGTGACTATTGGAAGCGGAATTTCTATTTAGGGCTTGAATTCTCGTAAAAGGTTTTCAATAATTCGAAAGTGCGAAAAATACAGAAGCACGAAGTTTACAAATTAATAACTCCGCATCAAGAACTGATATCGCGGTTCTGTAAACAGCATCCTTTAGACAATTCAAAGCGGACAAATCCAATATGCCGATTTATATCTTACGTGAACTCGTTACGTTGTGAACAAGGGTTGTGGAAAAGCTGTATTTCCACATTGCTCAATTTTTTTAGATTCATGCGTAATTTTGTCCGCTTTAGATGTGCTGTTAGATGCAAAGTACAGAATTGTGATATGAGTTTTCATTGCTGAAAGACAGAGTTGTAAGCTTGATGGTTTCGTTTTCTGCAAATTTGCGATTTTTGCCAATTTTGAATAAACAAATGATGACCTAAATGAAAAATTCTAAACCAACAGTCACTAGGTCTTAAGTTTTTCTTTCAAGTGCAACAAACCTGGTAAAATTTGATGCAGTGGTTGAGGAGAAAAACGAATTCTCCCTTTGCATGTATTTATATACGACCACCAGAGCTAAACGTTCCTCTTAAGGGCTACTTTCCCCACTATCGTGTCCGCCTGTAGAGCAAAATCCCAAGATAGCGTAATACCGGCCTGACTCGCAGCGGAGGTGAAGCAAGCATTCAGCTCTCCCCATACGTGGGCTGATCTCGAATGTAACGCCATGCCACGCCGACCTGCGGCGGAGGTGAAGCAGGCATTAAGCACTCTCCATACGTGGGCCGATCCCGAAGACAGTGCAATGCGGGACCGACATACGGCGGAGGTTCAGTTCGCCATGGCCGGTGAATAAGTAATTGCCAAAATTCGTTTTCAGGAATCGTGTAGTACCAAAAACGGCGGGTGCGTATACTACAGCAACGGACGGATACTAGGACGGACTCCAATCGTTTACTAGCTACATCACACATCTACACTGGAATTCAACCGGTTTCTCCAACTCTCGTTTATATTCTCTCGACCGTAAACTGCGGCTTCGCCTGCCACCCGGACTCCAGCTTTTCCTCTCTTTGTACCCCGCTCCTTTCCCGATGTGCTGAGACGTGCTTCCACCGATGTTTGCTCCTCCTTTTCTTAATAAACAAAGCCATCCATTCAGTCATTCCTAAATTGCTTCAGAAAATAGCGTATCTTCATCTCCACAACCACCCTGTCTCTCACCTGGACTCTGCCATCTAAAAAGAATGTTGCTGAGTTGCAAATGACTGAACGTCGCATATAAGATTTTCTAGGAATGGGAAGCAGCGCGGCGTGAAATTTTAGGTGGGTGACGAGACAGTATACAGAGCACTTTTTCTGCCACATCCACATTAGCGCTCTGCTCCGTGAGCTACTATTAGCCGCTAGGACGCTGTACGAAATTAAAGAAACCTATCTGGGTGGTCGCAGGCAGCTCTTTTCGGATTCGTGATGCGTCGATTCAAAATATATATTTCTTATCTAAGCCTAAATGGACAGCGATATAAGTGATGTGAGTTACGGTAGCCCATTGGTTTGGTCTAATGACACTATTAACGCAGCACTTTCTTCTTATGCATGTATTCCAACGGGAGTGACAGACAGGAGGGTAACACGCCTTCCTGAAACGAAACATTTGGAACAACCTTTTGTTTGACGGTAGGACATATGGCAAGGGCCCACGATACCAACCACCCTCAAGTCGGTATCAGCTTGCAAAGGGGGAACTCAGATGTAACGTTGTCAAGGAGATCATAAGGATATCTTTATTGAAATTCCTTATTACGAGATGAAAGCCGACTAATAAGCATATAAATTTTCTTTATTAATAAGACCTTCTGTTAATATAAGGTTGCTGTCTTTTACAGGCTCCTAAATTAAAAAGGTAGGAATGAAAAATAAATTGTTGCGGTAAATGTATAAACGCACACGCAACAAAAGTCCTAGTCAATTTCCCAATATTCACTCAATGAAGATGTAGCACATCTATACTGTCACGGTAAAGCGATGTGAAGAACAAAACACTTCCAAACGAGTGAGTCATGAATATAACTCATTATAAGGCGAGCTTGCGCTGGAAAAGAATATAACACTCAAAGCACAACCATGGCTGCGCGCAAATTAGTGCTTCCTCTGAATGTGATCTAGGGACCATGGCATCGGTTCATGAGAGTGGAATGCTCGTACATTGCAGAGCAATCTCGGGTAATCAAATGCGATGGAGAATGTACGCCAGCATTCGCCTCACGCGCGCAATCTGATAACACATTTTCGATATTCAATCTGTGACAACTTACTGGATATTAGGAACACATGTGGGCGCGTCTTGAGCTAACCGATAAATTTGGAACAGTGGTTGACGCTAAAAAAGTTCACCCTCCCCTACCTAAAGGAAAAGAGGGTACAGTTGCTTTGAATATTACCTGAAACAGAGTGCTCGTGGTACCAAAAATTCCAGAGCTACACACTTTCTAATTACTGGCATTTATCAAACCAACATTTCGTGGTTCAATGTAGCCCTGTAGTCCAGGGGCCATTTCCACCACGGGTACTGTGTCGGGGCTCATATTTCATGTCAGCATTAATTGTCACAAAATCATGCCATTTTTTCTTTAGATCTTAACATTAGACAGCCAAAATATATGCAGCAAGACCCTCCTCTTAATATTTTAGTATTTTCGCTCTAACGTGCATATCCGCGGTGATCCATGTGCTATAAAGTACTGAAAGTGTACACGATGCTTTGCCCCAGCCAACTGTTTTTGTTCCTGATGATGCCAGGAAACCGAGCCTGATACCACCAATGCTCAGAAATATCATCGGCAGCGCACACAATATTCTCGCACACCTTGTGATGTACCGTAACCCTGAGGTGCTTCTTGTATAATGTAGGAGAGTCGGTTATAAAGGCACAAGGTGCAGGGTTGGGCACATGTGCTTAAGCTCATGAAGTTAATTTGCGCCAAGAATACCTGCCCAAGATTTCACACTTGCTTTATAGGAAGCCTAAAGCACCATCAATATGCCGGCTGCTTTTAACTGCACCAAACAAAACTATTAAACCAATACAAGTATTGGTGACATTTTATCATTCGAGTGTTCATATTGGTAAACTCTGGATGCGGAACAAGTTGAGAAGTTGTGTGCGTAATTAACAAAGTTACGTTAATGAAATTTTCAATAATTGATTTTACGTGGCTAAACAAAATGAGCACTTTGGAGCCCGTCTTCGAGATTATCCAGCCGAGCGCAGAAATTCTGAATAAATAAGCTTCTGCAAGAGCCATGCGAACAAAAATTTTCCAAGTAGACGCTCTTAGAAAGCGTAACTGACGCAGAAAAAGAACGTCTGTACAGTCACAGAAAGAACAGCGCTTCGAGACGGAACTTGAAGCGCTGTTCTTTCTGTGATAATGAACCAACTCGCCAGTCGGCTAATCCTTGGAAACCTGTAAAGTCAGCCTAACTGCACCTAGCCTTTTGTGATGCTGTCATCAATAGTATGGCCACGTGAGCATGTTCCTTGTGGCCAGTCAGCTTTCGATTTTTATTCACGCTGTGTTTACGAAGGCAATCCGTTTAAAGTTTTAGTGTCAATATAGCAGCGAACGTGTGCCGCCCATAGCTTGCTTGGTCGCAGAAGCGATGCATGACGCAATGATGGTGCAGATTTAGCGCGTCGCTGTATCAAAAGAATGCGCTGCACCTCCGAGAGAAGGAAGATAACGAAATTGATCAGCTTGGTAGCTGCTCACGGAGCCGCGCCGATGGTGACGGTGCCATCGTGACGAAATCTGGGGCGGCGGTATTGACGGCTGAGGCGTCTTTTTTCTTTGTTTTGACAGCGAAGCCGTTCACCGGAAGCTTCAGCTCGGGCCCAGCTCCGACGCGGCCTATTCAGATACATGATTTATTTATTTAAAGTACCGCTAAAGGCCCTCTGGAAGAGGGTATTACATAGGAGGTGGGCGGCACGCGAACATACTCTTATAGCAATTTGTTACAAAAATGCAACAAACGTGACAATATATACAAGCGCGACTAAGTGTAATAAAATCAAAGTTCGGATGAAATGAAATTAGCACATAATTAGAAGAAATTAGAAAATTGAAGCACATATAATTCAGGCTACATCAAAGGCACTTAAAAGAGAACAATTGGTAATAATAACAGAAGGATAGCGAAGGTACCAGAGGAATGCAATATAAAAAAAACATCTGAAAAATAAAAATAAGAAAGTACATTTTCACACTGCACAGCGACTTCACTTTCTGATACATACAAAAGCGTTTTTCTGAATTAACCGCTGGACCGAATTTAATGAAATTTCTTGCATTTGAGACAGAAAATTAAATTGTCGTGACTGTTGGAAGCGGAATTTCGATTTAGGTATTCAATATTGTTAAAAAGATTTTAAAAATTCGAAACTTTGAAAAAAAATAGGAGCACGAAGTTAACAAATTAATAGCGCTGCATCAAGAACAGATATCGCGGTTCTGTAAATGGCATCCACTAGATCAATCAGAGTGGACAAATTTGATATTTTATATGTTACGCGAGTTCGTTAAGTTGTGCACCAGGGTTCTGCAAACGCTGCATTTCCATAATCCTTATTTAAGATTCATGTGTAACATATCAATTTTGACCGCTTTAGATGTACTATTATATGGAATTCACAGAATTGTGATATCATTTTTCATTGCTGAGTTACAGAGTTGTAAACTTGATAATTTCGTTTTCTGAAAATTTTGCGTTTTTATGCCAATTTCTCATAACACATCGACAAATTAAATGAAAAATTTAGAACCAAGGGTCACTAGAGCTTAATGTTTTCTTTGAAATGCGACAAACCTCGTCAAATTTGGTGCAGTGGTTGCCGAGAAAATCGAATTCTCCTTTTACATGTATTTAGATAGGAGCACCCGAGCTAAAGCTTCCTCTTAAGGGCTCTATTCCGCACCATCGTGTCCGCGTGCAGAACAAAATGCCGGGCCGACCCGGGGCGGGAGTGACGCAGGCGTCAAGAACTCCCCATACGTGGGAGGATCCCGAAGATATTGGAATGCCGGGCTGACACGCGGCGGAGGTGCAGTTCGCCATTAAGGGGCCCACATGCAGAGCTTCGCTGGTCATGCTTCTTCACAGAGTGGAAGGTAGCCGCGTTTTCTTTTCTTGCATTGATTTCGCTTTTAGAGAGGTAATGCTATAAATGGGGGGGGGGGGGCAATGTCATTCGTTCTTGTCTCGTAGATTTATATATGGGTTAAATAAACTCTATATCCCATTCACTCGCTCGCTCGCTCGCACACACAAACACACACGCACGTTTGCATACCCTCACACAAACGCAAAAACAAAGAGATACGACAAATGCTCACCCGCATTCACATTTACACGCACCAACGCATGCACACACGCACACGGAACTGCACGCACACACAAACATGCGCATGCTCGCACACGCACACATGCACTCGTGCGCACGCATATTCAAATACTGAGACACAAACACGCGTGCTCAGGCAAGTACAAATACACACGCACGCACGCTCAAGGTGTGCACACCCACCTACACTGCCTCTCCTTCGCTGCTGCCTCACAAAAACATGCGCGTGGAAACACTGAATGACACCCTCTCTGCAATTATGGTTCAAAACTCCAGCTAAATCGCTTTACGGTTTAAATTTCACGCTTCTTCAAGTCAATGTGCCCTCGGCTTAGAGGCCATAAAACCATTTGCTCCTGTCGTGTGACATAACCGCCCATCCCCGAACAAAATACTGCTTTAACGCACCACCAATCTTCCGATTAAGTGCCATAAATTGTAAGAGTTGTCGGACGATCCTACCGCTGTCCACCAGATGTAGGAGTCGTCGGACGACCTCACCGCTACCACCATTTGAAGGAGTTGAAGGTCGTAGAGAGGAACTCGGCGAACAGGATTTATTTACATTATTTACATCTTAGACAAGACATACATCGACAGTCTAGCGTGACTCCCATATGGAGCGAGCCCGCAAGACTAACATACAGCAAACAGCTTACGAGCACACAGCTCACGAGTAAATTTCTAGCATGACAACGAGCACTCAGCTCACGACGACGAGCACACAGCTCACTAGTACATTGCTAGCGCGACAACGAGCACTCAGCTCACTAGTACATCTCGAGCACGACAACGAGGACACACTAGCAGCCGACAATCGCTGCTTATATCCTCTCCGCTCGACGTCATAGTTCGACGTCATTGAAGATGACCCGCCCTTTTGGAGGAGGCGGGCTCACATACACGTGTTGCACAGGTTTCAGTGCCGCACACACACACAGGTATAAAGGTCCGGAGCCGACGTCAGAGGGACTTCGTAGAACTCTGCTCCGTCCCGGGTGGCACGCCGGGTAGCACATTCCTGAGCTGACCCCACGCCACGTGGCTGCCGGTTATTCGCAGTTCTCTGAAGTGCGCCCCGTCCGGTTGGATTGGAACACGTGCAGCGGGCTGAACAAGCTGGCACGTTGTCACCCCGTATGGCCATTCCTAACAAAATGCATAGGTTGTTACAAAGGACTATCCTCTTGGCGCAGACAGTTGAAACTTGTTGATACTCTGCTATTATATAGAAATAAAATTCTGTAAAATTTGCCAATTCCGTTACGCATGTGCATTACCGTGTAGTTCCACAGGATGGTGAGGGTGCAATGTCCAGAATTCCTGACGATGTCCAAGCACGCCCGGTCTCTAGGGGAGCGCGCGCTTTCCTTCTTACGGCCTTCGTATTCGCCGCGGAAGCAATGGGAGTTTTTCTCCAAGAGTTACGCCTTTCGCCGCCGCCAGGGGTGCGACGACCCTACTGCTAGGGACCACTCTCCGTCCGCCTGCTTCTGCGGCGGCGGGCGGTGATCGCCCGGTTTCGTGCTGTTTTTCCGCTGCTTCTTGTTCAACGATTCACCGAAACGAAAGAAAACAAAAAGCAATTGATTTATCTACATGTCAACCAATAAGTTCGCACGTGAACGGAGTTTTCATAGAAAAATTCGAACCATAGAAACATCAAAGGTCCAATCATTCTCGTTCCTGAAAGGTATGACAGGGAAATGACAGTTGTTGCGGTCTGAAATGCCGAAGATCGTATTTCGGTCAATTTCTTGCATGTCTCATAGTCCATGCCGAAGTTAAGTGCTGGTAGAGAATTTAGTTATGCGAAGATTAACGGAATGGTTTATGGGGGTTTAACGTCCCAAAGCGACTCGGGCTATGAGGGACGCCAATGTGAAGGGCTCTGGAAATTTCGACCACCTGGCGTTCTTCAACGTGCACAGACACTGCACAGTACACGGGCCTCCAGAATTTTGCCTTCATAGAAATGGCTCAGTAGCTTAGCACTCCAACCACTGAGCCATCGCGACGGATTCATATAAGTTTCAATGCCGCCATATTCATTGCTTTCTTTTTCTCGCCACATTGTCAGGAATAGGGGGTATCGTCTCCTGACTCGGCTACCTGACGACGCCATTGTCGCCGCTGCTTCCGCGAACGGCATTCCTCGCAGCTGCCTGTCGAATTATGTCTCGAATTCCGACTCATCCGCCTTTACGTTGGTTTTCTAAGAATCCTCCCAAGGTCCGAATTCGCCTATCTTAACAATGTGCAGAAAAGTCTGCCAACTTGACTTCCCTCTTATGTGCGAAGCGCAAACGTCACTGTTGGTCTGCGCTTGCTTTTTTTTTTCCGAGCCTCGCATATTTCTCTCTTGGACGGGGAGTGCTCTCATCGCACTGTGTGCCGGCAGGCAGCGTGGCCTTTAGTGTTGTGAGCGCTGGTGCACGTTTCTACCCGTTTCTTCCACGGATTAAGTTATTTGCTGTGCGACGGTGTTTATTGCCCGCCGTTGATCATCCGACGCGGCGATGGTGTACTGCTGCGTACCGCTTTGCAAGTCGCAGTTGGGCAAGATTCAGGGCGTTTCTTTTCATCAATTCCCGAGTGATTCAGAACTGTTTGCAGAGTGGCTCAAGAACATCTCCAGAGAAAATTTAGTCTTCAACGACAAGTCGGCATCGAGTGTGGTTTGCAGCCGGCATTTCCTCGCGAGTGACTACGTTTCAGGGTGCCGTATCAGAAAACTTTTGCCTGGTGGTGTGCCAACCGTGTTCTTAGGAATCTGTCATATAAACGCTTCAGGTCGCTTATAATTCTACACACTGGTTAAAACCCGTCAGTAGGCAAACTGAAGAGGCTGGTAGATTTGTTTCCCTCCAAATTTAACGGGCAGAAAGTGTTGACGTGAGTGTACCAAAGCCTCATGCGACCATGCAGTCATGCTGAAGAAGAGCACGCGATGACGCGCGGTAGTTATTCTGTTCTTTATAACTCTTAGCTGTCAAATCGAAGAGGCTGATTGCGCTGTCTTTGCATAATGCGTAGGGTGAAATATCAGGACCTGACGGTTACCACTCACGCGGGACGGACTTGGAGCGGGCGCGCGTTCTCCTTCCGCGTGAACGGCGGTCGCAGCGGCGGAGCAGTGGGGCAGTGGCGACCCCACCGCGGTGCGGTGGGAGGCGGAAACAGACCCAATTGCGAAGGCCGTAAGAAGAGAAGCGCGCGCACCCCTCGAGACCGGCCGTGACAAGGCACGATAGTATTTTCTTTCAACGTAACACAGAGACATGCGCATGGTTGTTGGTATGTTGTCCAAGGAAGAAAATCTTACAATAAAAGCAATGACTTAACAAGTAAGCAACCCATTGCTACGCTTTTAGGAGGTAAAAATAGAAAATATAATATTTGAAAAGCCCTCCTGAAAAAAAAAAACTGAAACCAAAACTTGAGTTTTGTGTTTCGACCGTTTGGTGGGAGACTGTCGAACGGAGTCCAACGTGGCGTTAAAAAAAAGCGGTGTCACGCAGCACGGCATCGAACTGCTGCCAGCGTGACGCGCAACGATAGGTGCGAGCGATTAAACGTCTGCCACCGCGTCCAACATTTGCGCAAGTGATACGCTTGGGTTTCTATAGAGACCACGTGAACTTGCACGACTATGTTTGAAAAATCCCTTTTGGGAACAGTGTTACGCCACGTGTAGAGAGTCGAGATAGGCATCAATCTAAAGCTGAGTCCCCGTACCACATACGCTGCAGCGGCTATTACGATAGACGCCGTAGTTGTATCACAGCTGCCGCTTTTGTCTCGAAAAATGAGTACAATTTTTCGCTGTTTCCACAGGCTTCCATTGCTGAATCTTTAACCGCTCTGGGAACAAAATTCTTGCTTGCCACAGCCTGATCACCGCATTTGGCTCATGTGGATTGTCTTCCAGAACATCTCTGTCGCCTGCCTTTTTCAATAATCCACCTGCAGTTTTTGTTATTCGCCGAAAACCCGCTCGTTCCATTGAAAACGCGCTAGCTTCGTGCCGCGGCCGCTTGGAGCGCTAGTTGGTACGTGTCCAGAAAAGCTGGATATGTAAGCGACAAATTCTCGTCGTTATTTTTGTTTTGTTTTATAATGCACCCGTGTTTCGTGTTACTCTGAAGATATCTGCATATGAGAAGGAGAACCGAGGGTCTTGATTTATGTTAGTCACAACCTTATGAAGCCAAGGAAAAGGATGAATTGAAGCGTCACACGAATGAAAAACTCCACTTGCCAACTACCCCTATCCTTTGTTTGACTTCACTATCTGTTGGCTTCGTAAGTCTGTCATTAGACAAATCAATTCCGCGTCTTGGTCAATGTATAGCGAGAGTCTCGACTTGGGCAGGTTTGATGCCTTCAGGTGCATAAGAGGATTTATTGCTTGCTCCTAAAGTCGGTGAAAAAAGACCTCAGCCTTGAGTGATGTCAGCTAACACTCCCAAGTTTAGATATTTTACACATACATAAATATCCAAGAATGTGGACGTGGGAGCAGCCGCCGTGGGTATAGCGGTAGTGCAACGCACGCGTTAAGGCGGATGTTGTGGGTTCCAGTCTCACCGGCGGCAAATAATTTTGTCTTCCATTTTCAGTTTAGCTTATCCTTTGTAGACTTGAATTACCAAACTCCCAATAAGTCCCCCTATGCTTTCTTGGCTTCTTTATCTGTTGGTTTCATATGGGCTTCATATGGGAACATGAGTAAAAATGTGTCCCGTTAGAGGCAGTTACATGCGGCTGCGTTTATGAGCTGCTGTCGTGGGATCAACGGGCTCATCTTGAAGCTGCTCCACGTGCTTTGTATTTGGCTACTTTGTATTTGCGAGTGAAATAAACGCTTGGTTTTCTGGAACACCCTGCAGAAAATCCGACGAGGATAACAGTAATTTTGTTAGGCAAAGTCATGGCGGGAGGTGACTTTTAGGCGTACCTTCGGCCGTATTGACTAGCTTGGATTGGTGCCAAGTACACTATGCAATGTTGCAGCATTGTTGAGCGCATGCATTGCCGCGACTGCGCGCACAGAATCGGCGACCATGAAGGCTGTTCAGCGTGTCGAGCGGCCGCTTGTTCTCTTGCACGTCACCGAAACCACGTTTAGTGACTGAACTGACAGGGACCGATTCCCGAGCCTGCAACCATACTTTGACGAGGCTTGGTATTTGGGTCGTGCAAAGAGTGGTGCCCGATATATCCGATTGGCTCCGCCGGCAACAGAGCAGCGCGAAACCACGGACGTGCAGTGGGCGCTTTTGGGAGAGGCTCTCGTGGCGGCGCAAGATATTTCAGCGGACGTCTGTCGACAAGGCGGCTGACCGAGATGTTAGAACTGCACGACAGTCTTTGAACGCGCGCATCGCGACGAGGCGCGCACAGCGGAGGGGCGAGGGGTTGCCTCCGCGGGGGCCAGTGGCCGCGTATAAGAGGGCAAGAGGAAGGGCCTCGGCTGCTCGTGCGGACCGGTGCGCAGTCGACAGCAGCCATGCGGCGATCGCAGCTCGCCGCGTTCCTCCTCGGCGTCTTGGCGGCGGCGGCACACGGTGAGTCGCGCTGCGTCTCCTTAGTCACGCGCTATCGACAAAACAACGCGTTCCAGCAACATCCCGCTCTTATTTTACATGGTCGATTGTCTCGTCTGCCAACCACGGCGCACAGCACTTGTCTCTGCGCACTGTGACGCCCACAGACGCAAAGAAAGTGCTCGAAGGCCTCGTCACTGCCGCAGGTTTCACAGGTGGGACTATCGACCATCCAAATCGGAAAAAAAGAAATATGTGTTTGGGAATTAGACGTCGACACAGAGGTGATATTGCATGGCCTCTATACGCATTACAGTAGTCCGTGCCGAAGAGGCAGCTGCAAGTCAGCGGACAGGGAACGTAGAAGAGAATTGGGTAAAACGTATCCAGAGGATCATTCCACATTTGTCGAGAAAAGACGGCTTGTTTGCTCCCGCGAAAGCCGAATGGAAGTGGACTGAAACAGCTGGAGTCGATCCTGAACGGATGTGACAGAGATGAGCACGAACGCAGAACCCGACTATTCAGCGCTCGTCCTTCCGGTGTAATCACGCCCTTGGGTTCCCCTATGGAAACGCGTCCGCCAAAACCGTCGGTTCCGCTTTCACCGCAGTGTCTCTTCCGAAGCAGCTCGTCGTTTTTTGGTGCGTCACTTGGCCCATTGAGCGAAAAAGCCGGCGGTGTCTGTAGAAGTGAACGCCAGCTGACTTCCGATTCGCTGCGACGCCGCGAGTGCGCGCTCGCGGGCAGCACGTTCCGCGCCCGAGCAGTGGTCGGCGGCCGCAAGCTCAGCAGTCCACGACACTGCAGTCGAAGTGAGGGATCGGAAGGACGCAGCAAAACGAGCGAAGCGGCAGCGAAATCCACCTGTGTCAACACTTCCAGTACACGGCGAGCGGAACGAGCATCAACGCAAACATTACTCGCATAACTAAAAGGACCGCTCAGCGGCGTTCAAGTGGACATTAATGATTTCGTATTCACAATTGATAACAAGTCCTTCGGTGTCCTTGGATTTTCCTGTGCAGTTTCGGTAAATTTGTCCGATATCCCAAACCAGTTGCTAATTGAGTCCGCAGCGTAATGAAGTTCGTACGCAGTAGAAATCTGCCTGTCTCAGAATGTTAAACTTCAGGCGGCTCCTGTTCAACAATCTCGACGGCAGCACAAGTGCGGGCTTACTGAACTGCCATTCTCCTTGTGAGTGCAGCACCAACCTGCGCGCCTGCAGGTTAGTGCAGACACCGCAGAGGTGATAGTCGTTTCCCACCAGGCGAATATTGTGACGGAAAGCTGGCGCGACAAGGTCGATCCAAATAGGTCGCGAAGCTTCGGGCAAACAGCGGTTCAGTACAAGTTGTCACCGACATCAGCAAGGGGGGTTATGGGAGCAGCGATTGAAGCGCGACTATGTTTGGAGGGAACAAATATTGGGAAAGAAAAAAGGCGTTTTTTAATTCAAGTGAGACACAGTTAGATTCATTCAACGAAAATGAAATTTCTGGTCAGCTTTATATATTCGTGACAAGTTAAGAAAATGGAAGTTCATTTAATTTTTTTTCTTATTAATAAATACCTATCTTTTCAGCGCCCATCGTTACAGGGGGCGTTGTCGCCGCTATCACTCGCAATGCAATGCACCTCTTGAAATGTGCAGAAAGGCGAGCTCGTAAAGTTCACCTGTTGAAATACGCCCCCCTCACAGTTTGTGCTTTCTTGCTTGTCGAAGTTTGTCTGAATTGGGTGACGCGGGTAGCTTCATCGCTTCTTAATCTGTTCAGTCAAAAGTAGTGAGTTACGACCGCCAGATAATTGTGTTGTTGTTTTCGTGCGACTGCGCTGGCCAACGGGCTTGGCATCCGACGATAGGATCAGCACTCTACACCTAAAGCTTTCGTCGGCCTCCAAAGAAAGTATGTTCTGTGCAGAGGTGCGATTTCGACAACCGTACGGCTGGCCTTTTCCTGCATCGCTTTCCAAGCTGAAAGCTCCAAACGCCCATAAGTCTAATGGCGGGGCGGGAATTTCGAATATCTAGCTCTAAAGGCAGGCTAACAAAACAAATTTCGCGCCTTCGAAAACAAAATGACGCCACTTCTGTTTTTAACGGATATGGCGTCACATTTTTTTCTTTCGCCGGAAGTGTTCCCTTCACATACAGATGGCGCTAAGCCCCATGAACCGCCATGTTTTGATCGTATGGGCTCCTATGGAAGCTTCGCTACCAGGTATATTTACCTTGGGAGCGATGCAAGCACAGGCACATGCGGTACGCCAACTCGCACCAAGATATGCCAAGTGTGCTAAGCACGTAGTGATGACGCCGCGATTTCCGCGACATGGCCGCAGGGCTTCGCATTCGTTGTGATAACTTTGTTCCACGGCTAGGGCACGGCGCCAGGTACAAAGATTGGAAGATAGTTCGCATGCAGGTGTGCTATTATTTTTTTCTCTAAATACGCCAATAAAGGTACAGAGGCTAATGAAGGTGTAGAAATAAATACCTGGCAGAAGTCTCTCTACCTACTATACAAAAAAGAAACACAGAAAGCACACAGTGATAAGTTCGCAGCATATAGGTACACACAGATATAGCGGCCTTTATTATGAACGAATGCAGCAGTGAGAAGCAAAAGGATTGTTTTAGTAGAAGCCAGTGGTTAACTTGGGATAGGTATAGCAGGAAGAAGAAAAGCCGAATCTTTCCTCTTCACCGCCGGGACGCACAACTTCCACAGGCGAATACAAATCACTCTTGTTTTACTTATCAAAAGGCGATTAGCTTCATATTTGCTATCCTTTTTCCACACAGTTTAATCTAAACAAAGAAAAAATGACCTCCAAAGTTAGCTATTCTACTCTACCTAACACACAGAGCGACGAAGGGATAAGAGCGCGAAAACAACACGCGACTCCTCAGCCCAAATCCGTCGTCGCAAATGCACTTATTGCGCTTAATGCGAGTGCAGGGCTATCTTCCTCAAGACGGTGATTCTGCTGAAAAGTAGGAACTAACGTAAAAGAAAAGTCGTGGAAGCATACAACATCAAGATATACCCACAGGGCTCATGTGTCAGCGCGTCGTCTATTTCACTCAGCAATAAAGAGATTAGCATAATCACTGATAACAGAGGGCATATGTAGACCGGGAAGAGCATCCCTGTGCATGTGTGTAGGCTATATGCACGCTTCGTTTGCCGAAAAATAAACCAGTTTCGCGCTCAGGTGTCGTGTGTTTTTTTCTCGCTCAAGTCCTGTCCCTTCGTCGTTCTGCTCAACAGTGTTATGTATGTCGAATCAACTACCCTACTGCAGAATTTTCCTAATCTACTCTAATTACTTTTGTACAACTTGCATTTTATCCTGTCATATACTTTCTCTCAAGTCTTGTTTCGCCCCTTCCGTTTAACCGGGTACGCGCCATAGTGTACTTAGATGGGTTCTACAGGAATTTTGATTGATGTGTAGAAATAATAAGAAAAGTGCAAGTATACGAAAAGACAACTTTTTTTTATATGTTTGGCTACGATACGTGGTTTTCCTCCCTTCATACAGAAGATGAGAATTAAAAAGAAAGATAGTACATTCATGGGTCATTTTACTTAAAGAAATATAAACACTATTTACAATAACGCTAATAAAGAAAGAGGTTACATACGTAGAGTACACGTAATCAACCTGACAAACGTGAAATGCGAAACAATGTGTGGCAATAAGTGCACTCAATATAAAGCAAAGTGTTTTCATACTCGCTGCCTATAACGCCGTGGCACCTTGAGCGAAGTTCGAACGAGGCGCCGAAGTGGTCGGGAGCGTGCACGCTGTTCGCCGCCCGTACGTGGCGCCCGAATGGCATCCTCCATGATAGCTGCGAGTGGCGCTGGCTCATGCTTCCATGGCTCCCATATGGTGCGCACACACTACTTTGCGAGGACTCGATAGCTTGGCAATCGCCAGCGCTATCCGGAGGTTGTGAGCTCGGCTCCCATCTGAGAGAAGTTGTCTTTTCGTATACTTTCATTCTTCTTATTATTTCAAAATTCCGGTCGAACCCATCTCACTACACTATGGCGCGTACGCACTACAGGGCATTGGCCAAAAACCCCGCGGTTAAACGGAAGACGTATATATAAGGCTGGATAAAGGGGAACTTGTACAAAAACAATTAGAGCAGACCAAATAACTTTGGAGGCCATTTTTTTTTCTTTGTT
This sequence comes from Dermacentor variabilis, assembly GCF_050947875.1. Taxonomy (NCBI): domain Eukaryota; kingdom Metazoa; phylum Arthropoda; class Arachnida; order Ixodida; family Ixodidae; genus Dermacentor; species Dermacentor variabilis. The sequence goes on from NW_027460280.1 coordinate 19,528,331, forward strand.
CAGAGTACACCGTGTGGAAAAAGGACAGCAAATATGAAGATAATCGCCTTTTTATAAGTAAAACAAGAGTAAGTCGTATTCGCCTGTGGAAGTTCTGCCTCCCGGCGGTGAAGAGGAAAGATTCGGCTTCCTCCTCTCACCTATCCTGAGTTAACCACTGGTCTTTACTAAAACAAGCATTTAGCTTCTCACTGCTGCATTGGTTCGGCTTTTCTGAAATGTATATTCGGGCCATCACGCTATCCGTGATTAAAACAAAACGATGTCAGCAGGATCCAGCAAACACGAGAAGACGAAGCAGACGCGCTCAATCATTTTCACTAGAAGAAGAAAAGTTAACTTAGGACCGCCTCCGAAACTAGGCAAGCTCACGTGCTGGAACACGAAGGCGCGCGGACGCCAGATCTGTTCAAGCGTTGAGTGGGCCAATCATGGCAACTGCTGGCGCGATCGTGCCTCCTACATCAGTATTTTCCACGCTGTTGAAACGGCAGAAAACTGTTGTCGTGATGGCTGGGAGGAGCGGCTGTCGTCGTGCGTCGTGTTATGCAAGGAGTCGACGGCCGCCTCCGGTCGCAGTGACTGGCGTTGCATCACGTGCTACCGATAGTTGCCGATAGCAAGCGTGGCCTCGTCATCCCACGAACCCGGTGCACAGAAATTCCGGCGAGGGAAGGGGGGGGGGGCTGATGTTCTCAGTGTGCCCCTCGCCCATCCTTTCCCTCGGCTACGCTCCTTGTGGTTGGACGGTGAAATGCTCTTGCCGGAAAAAGCGACGAACACTTCCCTGCTTCGTGGCGCCAAATTTCCACTGCAGTCTGAGACCTCTGGCAAAGTGGCGCTAAATATCATCGGCTAAATATCAAGCAATTTGGGCGTGTTTCGGCGCTGTATTAATAATAATTTGCAAATTCGAAACAAAATTTACCGTAGACGTGAAAGTCCGATATATATTTTAACTCAGCTACGTTTTTCAGACCCTTGGCCCGAGTTGGGGGGTTCGGCCGCCCGAACCCGCCAACTTGTGCCAAGTGTTTGTGGAGGAAGGTAAGAACACTCGTATGCTGTCATTTGGATTAGAGCCCCAGAGTAACCCAAGATAACTTTTCCATGAAAATGAGGGGGGGGGGTACATCGTTTCTAGTACAAACGTAAATAATGCCTACCGTTTGGCATAATGACGCGTAAACCCGCAAGAAAAATATGAAATAAGGTGTATGTCACAGGTACGCCTCTGAGATGCACCTTTACGCTGCTTGACAAACAAGGAACCACATTAAATGGACTCGCGCAGGAAAGAAGCGCCGGAAGAACACTGTCAAGAACTACTAAACAAGCGAGCCTAAAATAAAGATTTCTAGTAGCATTTTTCGAATTAGGTCTGCAAGAATTACACAGAAATATATTTTTTCCGGCAAAATCGCACTTCTTTTGAATCTCTCGTTTACTGCTCTATAAAGTGCCAAGACCGACTTGTATTGTTATTTGGGAAGGTGCCTAACGATGCATGGCCACCAGTCCCGTAGAACCGCAGCGCAGGACGCTGCGGTTCTAGACGTACTGTGCCCACCGCAGAAGGCAAAAAAGAAAAAAAAAACACGCATAAGCACAGCAGAAAAGTGGCTACGTCAGGCGGCTCGACTGATAACTGTAGAAGCGTCATTAAAAACACACGAAATCATTCTGCATTTCAGGCGGCCTTTTTTTCTCTACATCCTTTTTAAATAAAAGAAAAGTTGATCCATAAATATTTTCACAAGCAACGGTTAAATTTTTTAATTTTTGCTTTTCCTTCATGTTTGGCTGTTGCCTCGGCTCTCTCCCTTAGTACATCGCGTAATTTCTGAACTCCTTGGAACTCTTGTTTCCAGTTGTCAATTTGCGCGAAAAGTGCTGTACAATTAGGGAAAAGCCAGACGAGGTAACGGGTGACAGTCATATTGGTTATGGGTTCAAGGGTTATTGCAGGGTTTGATCATGGGCGCTGTTTCGCATTATTTTATTTTCCACCTTATGTAACCCATATCGCGGGTATATGCTTCCGAGGATCTGCCAGCGTGGAAATAATGGCACGAGGAAATAATGAAAGAAAAAAGTTAAAATGCAGCTGGCGTTTTCTCCCGCCGCAACTCGTTCCAACAGCATACAGACCAGCTTACTAGAAACTGAATGCCTTTCCTAGTCCCTGGATGAGTCTAAACAAAGTAGGTTGAACTAACGAAGTAACAGCGATGCGCGAGACCGTTGCAATAGGTGGTGGTAAGTGAACGGATCTCGAGTTAATCGCGCGGGCATCGATCGATGAGAACACTGGCGCGTCCGCGGAGACGCCAGCCACCCTCCTGCGCCCTTGCTCCGCGAGGCCTCCCACCGTGGAGCGTTTACCCACGGCAGCACTCGGCGCGCGTCTCAGAAGCCGTCTGCTTCTGGCGCGCAGCACGGCGAGCGACCGCCTCCGGGATCGGCCCACATTTTTCTGAGACATAATCGCCGCTTCCTTGAGCGTGACCTTGCTCAGACCTTGACTCCGACGAGGCAAAGACACACTTCGCATTTAAAGGGCACACGTAGTAATGAAACTGAACAAACCAACAAACAATCCAAGTCCCAGAGTTGGTTAGCGTGCGCAGAATCGCTTAAAGCGCACTAAGCGGACGCCTTACGGCCGTGCGTGGATTTCACTCTCGGCGTCTTCGTCCAAGTGTTCAATTACCGGCGGTGAATCCACACGTCGTTGCAATTCTTCAAATGGTTCGACCTGCGGTGTCTCCCACTTGACATCGATGTCTGATTTCGTTGTATGAGGGGCGGCGATGCGCGAAAAGTCCTTGACAAAGCGCCTGCAGTATGCACACATTCCATGGAATCTGCGCATCACTTTCTTGTCGACGGGCTGCTGGAACTTTTTGATGGCAACTGTCTTCTGCGAGTCTGGGTGTACTCCAGACTCGCCGATACCATGGCCTAAATATAGGAGCTCTTCGTACGCAAAGCGGTACTTTCCCAGTTTCAGGGTGCATCTACATGACTTGCTTGCATCTTATATGCTCTTTGAAATTTGCATAAAAGATGTCTACGTCATCAAAGTAGACAAGGGAGTGTGCCACTTTAGACCTGCTAGCACAGTGTCCAACACGCACTGGAATGTCGCAGGTGCTGAGGAGATACCGAATGGCACGACCTTAAATTGTAAGAGGCCGTCCGGCGTAAGTAGGACTGTCTTTTCTCGGTCCCTCTCGTCGACTTCGACTTGACAGTACAGCAAGTCTTGAGATCCGTCGCCGAACAATACTTTGCAGTGCAGAGTCGATCCAGCGCGTCGTGTATCAGTGCGACAGAGCATACGTCCTTGTTCGCGACTTTGGTCAGGTGGCGATAATCGACACAAAGACGCAGGGTTCCATCCTTATTCTGAACTCTGGTGTTTTACGAGCCAAAACCACGATTTGATTCTGAGGCAGGCCGTAGTGGGGGACTCCGGATCAATTTTGACCACCTAGGGATCTTCAACCTGCCCCCAATGCACGGGACGGGGGCGTTTTTGCATGTTGGTCCCATGGAAATGCGGCCGCCGCTCTCGGGATTCGATCCCGCGGCCTCGTGCTTAGCAGCGCAGCACCAAAGCCGCTAAGTCACCACGGCGGCTGTTCCATCCTCATTTTCCAGTAATACTAATATGTGTGCGTGCGCGCGCGCGAAATCTTGCAGCCACGGCACGTGCCATGGCAGCGCACCTGTTCCCGACGCTGCTGAGGGCGCGAACCTTTAATTTGGAGGGCGTACGAACCGGCTTGCGTAATTTGAAGGCGTTAGTTCGTGGAGTCACACAGACACAAGGAGGGCGAACATTTACCGCTTAGTGCGAGCTTTGAGCCCCTCTCACCCCAATAAATGCAGTCAGCTGGCTCCTCAGATACCGACCACGTCACAATTGAGTTCACTTTAATCGCGCTGCGTACATGTAATAATTGCTATGTTCAATATAAACACACATATATGTAATTAGTTCAACTACACGATTGTAAACTAAACCAAATGGCACAGACGGAATATTATGTTGCTTTAACATGATATTGCCAGAATAGTTATAACAACAGCAATGTTGGTATTTGGCATCCGTTCGTTTTGCTAATTTCTGTCAATGTTACTAATAAATATAAAAAAATCAGTGATTTTGGCATGGAATCATTTAAACGATACTGTAAGGTTCGGGAAGATGTTTATGTGTATGATGTATTCACCACTTCTAACAACAACAAAAGCAGGCGTTTTAGTAGATTTCCGAAAATCACACAGCCAAGGTCCGCAGACTAATTCCAGTTAACAATGGTTAATTAGTTAACATTTAATGTATAGATTTAAGCATGAATCCTTCAACAAATAAGTTATGTAGGCGTGTTGACAAGAGTCCAATCTATATACTCGCCATGAAGATACCGTCACAGGTTCGCGCAGTTACAAAGCCCGACGACATGGGATGCACATAATGTTGTTCGCGATCCGTGACACATGCAGCGCGAAACATGCATTGCTTGCGCACTGAATAATGTCACTACAAAAACTGCGACATACCCCCCCCCCCCCCAACCCCTCCATCTCCTTTCATTCGAGACCACTTCCGTTTATTATGCATTTGATGCTGCAGCCTACGGCCATGATTTGGAGTGAACAAAATATTGTTTTTCTCTCTCCCCTCTTACTTTTCAGTGTTTAAGAACATGGAATAGTTTATTTTCGGAGCCGTTGGAAACAGCTCACAACGAGGCCTCGAGACGCACAGCGGAAGTGCCGTACCCTGGACGTAATCCTTGCTAACTCTTCGTTCAACCAAGCAACCTAATTTTCCGGACGCGATGTAATAAAAGAAAACCCGTCGGGCGTGCACTTAAGTGCTTCCTCACTGTCTCGCTACGGTGGACCGCTGCAGAGAGAAAGGCAACCAGTTTAAGCAACGTTAGAAAAAAAAATTGTGTTGTTTCTTTTGTTGCTGCAATCGCGAACATTGAGGGCACTGGCTGAAAGTGATATATACTAGCCGAGCAGCTGGCTTTGATATCAAGGGATAGAATCAGCCAAGTTTGCGACCTACCTGAGCCTTTCTGACTAGGCAAACAGGGAAAGAACTCGAGGCATGTCCTTACGGGTGGCATTGCTCGGTTTCATCTATTCGCCGACTATGCGACGTGTATTAGGAATCTTTACAGAGCAATTTGTGCGCTTATTTTGCGTGATTCGTTCACAATACTGCGATAACGCAAACTATTGTGGACAGTAAACATGAGTGTCTGCAGTGACCTAAGCAAATTTCTTTCGTGGCTTAGTGGCTATGGCGTTCGGCTCACGAGCAACGAGGTTGGAGCTCCGATTCCTAGTCACGACGACAGCATTGCGACGCGCGCAAAATCTAACAACGTTCGTGTACCGAATGAACATTAGGCAGCTTTAGAATAGCGTTTTTCGCCTTACGAACGTTAAACTCAAGCACCCTTCCGGACGTTTCGGCGTGCGTCGCTTCAAGGCTTTTTGTTTAACGTACGGGAACGCAAACGCAAGGAAGACGTTACGAAACAGGGTGCCGTCTTCAAAGAGGTTGTCGCGTACCCAAGCCAAGGCAGTCCGTTGGCAACCATCCTGTTGCCAGGCGTGCGGGTGCCGGAATCGCAGAATGATCTTAGAAATGGCACGCGCTATGCGCTCATGACTAGCGTTTCAGGTGAGTTTAGAGAACGCGAAATCTAATTTCAGTGGTTATTGGCGAGCGACGCCAGTGACAACGTAGACATCGCGAGAATTAACGCTGAAGCAGGAGCCGTGGGCAACAACTTTAAACTCACCAAATTACGTAGCTTACCATAGCGCACGTAAATCACAGAAACCCAATAACGTTCGGAGCATGCACAGTGAGGACGACGCTATTTATTTACGTACGCAATGCGGTTACGTTTCTTTGCAAACGCTATTCTAAAAGCGTCTCTATTAACGAAACAGGCGTCGGAGCGGTGCCACCCCGCTGGTCGACCGAAGGTGCCTGCAATGAATCTCGCCGAATGCAGCCGTCTTTCAGGCGCGCAGATTCTGTTTCACTGTGGAGCACGCGCAACGAACTCCTTGCTGTGCAGCCTGTTTTCTTACATGATGCGAAAACTCGGGACAACAAATCTTCGGAGTGCTCAAAAATAACTTTGACGGCGCACGTGCGTTGGCGGATACATTCGCATGGCGTTTCGGTCTCCGCGTATGTTTAATCTTTTTCTTTTCACGTGAAGTTCAATTACAATTATAGGTGGCTATGAAGCCGCAATAAACCGCCAACCGTAGCATTCGGGCAAGCCAAAAAAGACTACTCCACGAACAAGTCGAGCCAGAGCAGCGCTGTAGAGCAGCACCGTGGAAGAAGCTCTTTAAATAAACGACAAAGCGGACTCACGATGCGTCCTCGTTGTGGGCGCAGCGTTTGGCGCACGCCGTTTAGCCGTGGCCATGAAACGCCCTCGCAAAAACTTTCTGCTTCATCGCGCCGCTGATCGCTGGGCGTCGTGATACTCGCCTATGATGCACCGTGGCGCGGTATCTTGAGGTGTCCGGCGCTTTCCCTTGTTCCTGTATCGCTGACCGGGAAATGGCGGTCAGCCTGCATTTTGGGCAACACTTCCTCGCGCCGGAAGGTTCCTGAGCGTTTCCTCGCCCCGGTGGTGCCTGCATGCGGCAGCCGCTCGGCAGATCCGAAACGACGCGGAAGGAGGAACCACTCTCGCCGAGCTTCGGACACGCTTCGCCGCCTGTCTGCCGGCGAGTCTTATCTCGCTTCGCCCTGCGGCACGTTCGATTGCCTCTCGGGACAAGAATTGACGCCGTCAGTGTGATTCGGAGAGCCCTGCTGCGACTGAAGAACAAAGCGAGTGCGGTGCCTGGCCAAACGCTACGCTGCACCCAACTCACGTTTCCTCTATGCGATGCCTGTAAAAGAAGCACATATTCCATCTATTGTGTAGTTATTCATTTACACAAAGTATGTCACACCCTGATAATGAATAAAAGTATTGCAATATGTTAATTTCCAAAGTTGTTAATTTGCAAAGTTTTTATTTCGTATTTACAGTACATGGGGCATAGTATATTTAGAGCAGGAGGCCCATAAGTCGAAACTGCAAATGGATCCTCCCTCCTAGACAAAGCTACGACAAAAAAAAAAGGCAGCGCATGAAAAATATACTGACGATAACGGTACTCCCGGGTAATGCGAAATTTGAGCGCAGCTCTATATGCGTTTTCATTTCGCGATGTATTGGCTGGTGCGCACAGTCTATCTCGCGCGGCACGTTGCAAAGGGAGCGAAGTGTGGCGCGACTGCCTCGCTAATCTGGCGAACGCCAAAGGCGTGGGTGACGCGTGCGCGCGATTCACCGCAGCCGCCGGAGACAGACGCCCCCGACGACGTGCGCTACTCTAGCGCCATCTCGCAGCGATCATCGCCGCACTACGCTTTTCTCCTCACGCGTTCGCCATGCCGTCCTCCGCTTCCCTCCGCTTTCCTACTCGCGTCTTTCACTCTTCGCGGCGCTCCGCGCTCGCTGTGCTCGTCCGCTCGGTTACGCCGACGCTCACCGCAGGAACTGGTGCCTAAGAACTGCGCTTTAAAATCAAGTGCCTTGCGTTTTCGTTCTTGACACCGCCGTGGTACAAACGTCCAAGCGGGAGGCGTGCTGTTCAAACACTCATAAGCATCCGCGCTTTAGAGGCCCTTATTGTGACAACTCATGTAACGGTATGCCTATTGTAACTCATAGCCGTGGTGAAAGTGGTGATGTAACAACGGGCGGGGTTCGCCTAGCATGCTTAGGCGGAAATCGAGCATTTCATACGTTCTTAGCAAGTACAAGTCACCAGACGTTGACCAACTCCGTGTCTCGAAGAAAGACGATGAACAGTCGCAGAACTGAAAACTGAATTCTGGCGTTTTAGGAGCGAAAACCATGATTTAATTATGAGACACGCCGTATTGTGGGACGCCGGATTAATTTTGACCACCAGGGGATCTTTAACGTGCCCCCAATGCACGGGACATGGACGTTGTTACATTTCGCAGCCATAGAAATGCGGCCGCCGCGGTCAGGATTTTATCCCGTGACCTCGTGCTTAGCAGCGCCACACCATATCCGCTAAGCCCCCGCGGCGGTTAAGTCGTTGAAATCTCGTCCTGGTTACTGTGGGCTCTTCATGGAACACTACAGCTACCGCTTATACAGCACCATCAGCTACTGCAATGAAACGTACTCACCATCACTGCTTATCGGTCACAAGAACTGATGCCCGCTTTACTGGAAAAGCTGGCATTAAATTGACTAAAGCTAAACAAGCAATCGCGCTATCACAGAAGGACGTTCTCTGCAGCTGATTTAATTAATGACTGCCATCAGCGTAGATTAATGATTAAATTTAATATAAATTCTGGTGTTCTACGCGTGGAAATCACGATATGATTATAAGGCACGCCGTAGTGGGCGATTCCGGATTAATTATATCCACCAGGGGATCTTTAACATGCCTCGATGCGAGGCACACCGAGGTTTTTGCATTTCGCACCCATCCAAATACGGCCGCCGCGGACGGGATTTCATACCGCGACCTCGTGCTTTGCAGCGCAACACCGTAGCCGCTAAGCCACCGCGACGGGTAGATCAAGGATGCGATCCAACGAATCCGCTTATTAATAATAATAATAATAATAATAATAATAATAATCAAAACACACATACACACAGAGAGCGAAATAGCGAAGAAGCAGGCTGGCAAGTGCCACCCGGAGGTACACAAAGCCTGCCTACTCTTTACGAAGGAGGGGATAGATAAGGAAGTTGAAGATAAGGAGAACGGAAGAGGAAAGACGACGGGCCACAAACACGAAAGTAAAGCAAGACACATAGTGAGCAAGTAGCATGAGAACATACGCGCAGGCACAAAAAGAAAAAAAGAAGGAAGAACAACAACGCGAAAACTTGCTGTAGACCTAAATACATAAATATGTTAAACCTCTTTAATTTTGTATAATGATCACATGTTATACATTATACGTAGTACAAGCATATTTATCAACTGATTAAACGCTACGATAATGTTGATTTCCCCTCACAGCTTCTTTAGCACTATATACAGGTTATCACAGATAGTCTCTTGGAAGGGGCACACACTCAGAAATTACGGCTGTGCAGTGAACCGTTTTGACGTTCCCGCCAGGTATAAGCAGTGACTTCTCTTTCTTTCCCCACGTGTAGAGTAGCCAACCGGGGCAGCGTTTTTACAATTGCTAGTAGGTACAGCGGGGCGTGGTGCTTTTGACGGCGTTCGACGTGAGACCGGGCGCGAGAGAGAAAATCTGGAGGCTTTTGCTCTTTGAATATATGACTCTGCCTAGGCACTTATTTGTTTAAAAATATTATGGGGTTTTACGTGCAAAACCACTTTCTGATTATGAGGCACGCCGTAGTGGAGGACTCCGGAAATTTCGACCACCTGGGGTTCTTTAACGTGCACATAAATCTAAGTACACGGGTGTTTTCGCATTTCGCCCCCATCGAAGTGCGGCCGCCGTGGCCGGGATTCGATCCCGCGACCTCGTGCTCAGCAGACTAACACCATATCCACTGAGGAACCACGGCGGGTTGCCTAGGCACTTAAGGAGGAGGTTTCTTAGCGCGCGTTGTATTCGTTTGTCCCCTAGACATGCCGGCATTGCGGAGTGCGGTGGAGTTAGTTTACACGCTCCACCGCTGGCTGCCCGCGCGGTGAGGCAGTGGGCCTGGACGCCGCTTGGTGATCGCAGTGTCTGAAGGGGCAATGTTCTGGCTGGTGTTGTATAAGTCGCGGGTGGCTTTTCTCGTTGCAACGATAGATCGGATTTTTTACAAGCACTGCTCCAGGAGGGCACATGTAAGCGGCAAACGGAGGCCTCAGGAGAGCACCTGAGGTTATATTAAAGCAGGCGGTGCAGGATATCCGGGGCACCCAAGTGGTAGCGGGGGGATCAAAGCTGGAAGCAGGGCGGCCCTTCGGTTGGGGCCCCGGAGGCCGAAGCGTGCCAGGGGGTGTTCGCATAAAAAATTTCCTGTCCGTGATAGCGCACAGCCGATCTTATATTCCCCTGGCACGCGGAGGCCTCTGCGAGCCCCAACCCACGGACCAGTCCGGGTTCTAGCTTTGATGTCCCCGTTTCCGCTTTGGTGCCCTGGAGGCGCCGCCAATAATGCGAAATAATGACTGACAGACAGACACAGAACTTTAAATAATGACACGTTGTTTTCATTACTAAAAACGTGATTGAATAAATACAATTGAGTCAAGCCGCCAAGTTGCGATGTTAAGTTCAGCACAACCGCGCCCCGCGACTTCTGCCGTCACGCCTAGGGACAAGTGCATACAACGCGCCCCAAGAAACTCTTCCGCGGTACCTAGACAGAGTCGTACTTTCAAGGAGCAAAAGTCCCGACATTTCCTCTCTCGCACCCGCTCTTACTCGCGCATGCGCGCAAACGTCCGTCGTCTCCGTAAGTGCCACGCCCCGCTGTACCTACTAGCAATTGGAAATACGCAACAGTGCAATATCTAGCTTGGTTAACCCTCTCTCTCTCTCCTCTGCACGCGCACGGCGACACGGACGAGACTGCTGTGAGGATTCTAACGCATTTGGAGAACGAATCACACTTCGTTGCTCGTACGCCGTGGACGTGTGAAGCACAGCCGCCATCTTCAACAACTGACAGCAGCGCCGTGCCGCGGAGCTACCGGCAGATAAGGTCGGGCCGATCCAAGGAAGGTCCACCGCTGAGAATGTATATGTTGGCTTTGCATTTGCAGCCGTAATTTGGCTTTAAAAAAAAAACAGGGGCAAGGGCTTTCTGATTCGCCTTCGTATTTATACTGTGCCATTCGTGCGAAATAAGTGGCCCACAACCAGGCTGTAGCTGATTGTTCCTCCTCTTTCATATCACACCTTAAGAACTCAGCTTCCACGTTTTAGCTACGCAGCGTGAGTATACTGCCTGCTTATATACACAGACGCCATCAATTACCATATCCATGTCGTGCATCTCTACAAACACCGCTTAGCTGCGGCGCTCACACCTGTGAGCTATAACAATTCATTCGTTCGCTTTCTGAGAGGTGTTTCCGCGCCGTTTCACGGTACAGCTGTCGACTCGTGGTTAATACGTCGTCTTGTTTCACAAAGAGAGATAGAGAGTGAAATAAGGAATAAAGAGCAAACAATTACAGGAAGCAAATACAAGGAACAATAAACATTTCTATTTGTTGTCATAGTGGAGGATCAAGCGAAATTCAAGAGGCAAATGTCTCTTGATTATGGACAGACATTAGCTTCTCCAACGACCATTCATTAGCCTATTTTGGTACGCTCGCTGTGCTCGAAACTATAGCCGCAAATCTGCACAAGGTGGTTCAGCGCTGCTTCATGTAACGCACAGTTCTAACGAGACAGAAACGAAGAAACGATAGCTCAACAGATGATTTCGCAAACACCTTCACATACATGATGAAGAATCAACTGGCCTACATGCAACCTTCCATCGAGGTTCGATGGAAGAACCTACCTGTGACGTAGGTCATGTGGCAGGTCAAAGGCTAATCGGCAACCACCCTAAACTTTCCTGCTTATGGCTCTCTGGGTCTCTCTCTCTTTTCAGCGTTGGCATTGTTCTACGAAAGCCTTGCGCGATTTTCTTATTGGCATTGGCCTTATTACTTCCTGGTGAATCATGGTAAACTCATGATGACTTTGCCGTGTGATTTACACTTTGTATGTTTTCGTGGTGTTTTTTTTCATCTAACGTTATTATCAAAAAATCATCGCAGCTAAACAATAACCTGAGAATTTTACCCGAATGTTTCGGTAGCACTATGGCTTCCGAAGTTAACCGTGCCTCCGAAATTTCCAAGCAGACGCGTTTGTTTCAGATATCATGCAGGCTATCTTTCTAAATGGCAGTAATAAAAAAAAGGAGCGCACTTCGAACAAATGCTACACACTCAACAGGCGCACAGACCGCCGCTGACAAATTAACAAATATCAGTAATTATGTATTAAACTAATCACTTTGTGGCACAGATTGAAATTTACTAATTGTAGCCAGTGAGCTTGCAAGGCATATCCATTTGGAAGGCATGCTGAGGAGGAGCGTACTGTCTTCTAGATATCCGCCACCAGAGTAGCGTCAAAGATGATGCACTGCTGTTCCACTTACTTTTCTGAAAAAAAAAGAACGCCGCTTTTTGGAGCCCGAGGATGCGGGATCGAATCCCGGCAGCGGGCAGCATTTCGATGGGGGCGAAATGAAAAAACGCCCGTGTATAGCGTGCATTGGGTGCACGTTATAGAACCCCAGGTGGTCAAAATTAACCCACTGCACGAAGCATCACACAAATGAGTTCAATTGTCAAAGAACTGCCCCATGATGTTCTTGTTGATCAGAACATCTTCACTGACCTTCCACTCTACGACTGTCAGTGCACGCTTGTGCGAACAAAGTATATTCTGGCACACCCTTGGACGCGAGTCACAACCGGTGAGCCATTGCCTGTACAGCGCTCGCTCTGGGTCATTGCACTCAGGTGACCAATACAGGGAACATTACGTTCCCTGAAGCGACTAGTGACAAACTCTTGCCGTCCACGACTCTATTTTTCTTACTAGCTTACGCATCCTTTTGGGAGCGGAAATGACGACAGCCTCATCCAGGTGCGGATAATTCACACATACCATATCTGTGGTATACGTTGAGCACTCGTTTTCTTTAATGTTGACTGCATGCGATGTGCTATAGCGTATATACTTCGTTTTTGCTTCCGTGCAGTACACAATAAAAAAAGGCGTTGTGACGCCGCTAGCTTGATCGTAAATTTCTCTTAGGGGAATGTTCTTGTACGATGCCACAGCTGTGGTGACTTCACTTATTGAAATCCTTATATTCTATCATAGAATCTTCTCCACTTATACCACATCTGTTTTTCTTTTTATTTTTCACTTCGTCATGAGCATATAACAGAATCCCCGCGGACGCTCTGCAGACGCAGCTGTTCCTGCCATGCGTGTGTGCGCTTGTCATGCTTGCCTCCTCCTTTCCAACTGGCGTTGTTGTTCACGTGTTTTAAATAAATCATGGTCGCCCCGAAGCGCCACAGTGAGACTCAGTCGTGGCAGGTTATATTTGACCACTGGAGGTGTGTGAAACTAAAGCACGTTTCACGAGCGTTCTTGGGTTCCACCCGCATCTAACGTCTTCACGTATATTTCCCGCATATTAATGAAAAAAAATGAAGGGCACCAGGATGGTGTCAGCTCTGAATTGAATTCTGGGTTTTACGAGCCGACACCATGATTTGACTATGAGTCACGCCATAGTGGGGGAGTCCTGATTTATTTTGACCACCAGGGGATCTTCAACGTGCCCCCGATGCACGGGCATTTTTGCATTTCGCCTCCATCGAAATGCGGCGCGGCCGGGATTTGAAACCGCGACCTCGTGCTTAGCAGTGCAACACCATAGCCGCTAAGCCACAGCGCGTGTCAGCTCTAGAAGCGAGGCTATTCGTGAAAATACCAAAGCGAGCGAGCTGGAGTTGCTATCACGCGATGATGCGTAATCACTGTTGATGTTGGCAGGGAGTAAACGTGAAACCGCAATGCGCGATTTCTTGCGCGGGCGTCGTTGTGGCTGCCGCTTACGCGTATACTCTGAGGCGAAAGGCGCGTAGACGACGACATGTATAAGATAGACAAGACACACTCTCTCCTATGTGTGTGGTCGTATACGGGCCTTTGACCTCAAAATATGCTAAACCATCACGCCCACTTTTCCATCGTAACGGAAATTGATGTTAAACTTGCTAAAGCGTGCTTTTGACAAAACCGGACTTTGGCAAAGGAATGTGTCAAACAAACACGAGGCTTCGTCGCCTGTTTCTGTCCACTAATGAGTGTGGCGAGTTCGGTCACATGACAGGAAGCTCGATTGTTCGTGTTACCCTCCGCGCACAAACTAAAAACTCGCAAACGTTTGTAAGGGATCAAGACGGTAAGATCTTCGAAGGAGAAAACGAGCTGCGGTACAAGAGTGACGTCATTAGTGATAACTTCGGCAAGAAAGAAAGCGAGCCCAGACGCAATCAGATTCAGCAGCGCAGACGCCTTCGAGGCCAAAATTTAACGTAAAAAACAACTTTAAATTGTCTAAAAGGCAGAAGAAAATGTTCCTAATAATACGGCAGCAGCATCAGATTAAGTTCCAATACAGCTAATCAAACAGCTGGGTCGAGATGAGCAAGGCATAGTGTCACGGCTTGTCGTCCGTTCGCCGTCGACACGAAGTCGTCGACGCGGCATGCAAGCCGGTTGGTCGTTCCGTACTCAAGCGGACACAGCGAAGGAGCCAGAGACGGGAAAAAGAAAGAAAAAATTTATACACTGACAACTACACACGATTTAAACGGAACACAAAAAACACAAGAACACTAACACACATGCACTTAACCTAGATCAATGATAAAGACAAAATAAATACAGCGAACCATTAACAGTAAATATAGAAATTAGCACTACACAAAACACACTTAACTGTGGTCAACTAAACAGTGTTCAAAAGAAAACAAATGATGGCGTACGCATGACCGGGCAGCAGCAGCAAGTCCATAAAGCGTGGAGGCGAAGGCAGAGCTTTCCCGAAGAATGCTGGCAAGCCAATGTCGTTGCGGTGGATGCAATTGCTGGGCTGGGTTTCCAGGGAGTCTAGGTCTGACGTCTTTCCTCAAGCAGGTTGAGCTAAATTGAGGGGAATTACCGTGAGCTTCGTTGGAGACGTTGGTTTGTCGTCTCTTACGTCAACTAGTAACTCGCAATCAGACGCGGCTAGGCAGCCCAGGCGATACTGGACAGCACTAGCTACTTGACGCTTCTCAGCAGATTGTAGGCTCAGCTTCTAGACTCCTTAGCTCGGTCTAAAACCTGCGTTTAACTAGCTTCTCTTTTCCCTAGTTCCTTGTGTTGGGGAACGGCAGATATTGGCGGCAATCCAATCAAATTCACCCAATTGCATCCCGGCTCCACCCAAGGTCTTGGCCGCGCACCTTTTAATTAGGGGCGAGGGAACGGGTGATTCCCCCTGCTGTTAGAGGTCGCGCACTTGTATTGCACCACACACGCACACCCTTCAGTTCGTGACGGGCCTCTGTAGTTCGTTAACAAACACAGGAGAAACGACGGCAGCCGTCCATACGGCACCGTCGGCACGCATACACTGTCAGCAATTCGTGGACACAGGATCGCACAGAGACATCACATATTTCGGAGTATTCGCTCCCCCGCCTTCTTAGCAAGCTTCTCAATGCACGCGTGGGGCAGAGAATACACAGGGGTTCCTACAAAAAGCTGTCGGGGCGCCACGGCCATGCCGACGACAAAAAGACAATAACCACTAAACCTGCTTTCGACTTCTTTCGGCCGCTTGCCCGAGTGGCCGGCAAAAGCCGTCTTGTTCGCCGGTTCCTATTCCTACGACCTTTTGGCGCCCGTTGATCGGTGCTCCGCCGAATCGAATGATGCCGCACCGTGACACATACTTGACTAGTGTCACAGAGGAAGTGTTTAAAATAAACAGAATTTCAATTTGGCGGCGTGAAAGCAGGGTGAACCTTATCTATCAAGTGAAAGGTAAGGATACGACAAGCTTGTAGAGGACAATTACTGCGGCGTCAGTGATTTTAATAATGGCAATGAAAGCCATAATAATAGAGCTGGCGAAGTTGGTGCAGAAAAATTATATACCAGGAGAGCTAAGAACATGCTCGACGAGGCTGACGCTTAGAAAATAATACTTTTGTACCAACTCAGTGCATGGAGATTTCATTGCTCAAAGTGTACCTTTATGAATAGCATTTCTATATAAAAGAGAGCTTGCAACAGCGTCGACAGCTTATCTCTATGGGACGTTCTCAAGCAAGAGGGCACGGATAACGCTCTCGTGGAGCTACTGAGGGAGACATTACCTACAGAAATACAAAAAATAATCTAACTTGCTCCAAGCTACGGCAAACAACATTAGCTTGGTTCTGTTCAGCTATACGTGGCACTCGCATATTTTTAAATGTTGACACAAGTTCCGTGGGACACCCACTGTATAAGGATAACCGCGTACTCAACGTATTGGAAGGCCGGAATGCCAACTACTAGTGGGAAGTGACCGTGGACTGAAGCAAGAATGCCGTCCGTCTCTATCAATGTTCACGCTTTGTATCAAGGTCATAAAAAGGTCACTAGAAAACAGTGAATGAGATTCTGATATATCTTACATACGTAATGGACAAAAGGTGCAACGGGGGATCCCTTGGCTGATGTATGCGGACGACATAGTGCTATTAGCGGACAATGCATAAGATTTACAAAGAACATTGAATACGTATGGCAATGAAGCGACATATGTAGGCCTTAATTCTAACGCAGAGATTTCGGGAATTATGATGTTTTCATGAATAGGCGAGTAATCACGTGGTATCAGTTCAACAGCAAGTCATACGATTAGCCAAGAAATATAATTAGCTGGGGGTCTACATAAAGAAAGGAAAGACCTGATAAAACACTCACCAAGATATTCTGAGGATAAAGGCGAAGCGAATGCAACTATAAATAAGCAGAACGCACTTTGTGGCTGCAATAAGTATGAGGTGGTGCGAAAAATCTGGAAAGGAGTAATAGTAACAGCGCTAACGTTCGGGTGTACTATTCTGCGCTTAGAATCAGAGGTTTCGGCGGCGTTGCAAGTTACCAATGGTCGGTGGGCCGATTGGCATTAGAGGTCCACGGTAAAATCGGGAATGAGCCAGTGCAGGGTGACATGCGTTGGGCCTATTTTGAAGTAAGAGAAGCGCAAAGCAAAATTAATTTTGAGGAAAGGCTCAAGAATATGGACCAAAATAAATGCACGGTTAAAGCGCACAAGTACCTCTACTTGAAAATTGTAATAATAATAATAATATTTGGGGTTTTACGTGCCAAAACCACTTTCTGATTATGAGGCACGCCGTAGTGGAGGACTCCGGAAATTTTGACCACCTGGGGTTCCTTAACGTGCACCTAAATCTAAGCACACGGGTGTTTTCGCCCCCATCGAAATGCGGCCGCCGTGGCCGGGATTCGATCCCGCGACCTCGTGTTCAGCAGCCCAACACCATAGCCACTGAGCAACCACGGCGGGTTTGAAAAGTGTGGACACAGAATGTAGGAAGAGGTCAAGAAAGTTGGCAAGCAAGTACAAGGTAATTGGAAGTGCAGACAGACAACCGACTTCAATGCATGGGTAGGCAAGAAGCAGGCTGGAGACAAGTCAATGGAGGCACGTGGCATAGGCTCTAGGAATAGCAGGGGAGAGTTATTAGTAGAGTTTGCAGAACATAATAATATGCGGATAATGAATACCTTCTTCCGCAAGCGGGATAGACGAAAGTGGACGTGGAGGAGCCCGAATGGCGAGACTAGAAATGAAATAGACTTTATACTCTGCGCTAATCCTCGCATCATACAAGATGTGGACGTGCTCGGCAAGGTGCGCTGCAGTGACCACAGGATGGTAAGAGCACGAATTAGCCTAGACTTGAGGAGGGAAAGGAAGAAACTGGTACATAAGAAGCCGAGTTAGCGGTAAGAAGGAAAATAGAGGAATTCCTAAATCAAGCTACAGAACAGGTATTCTGCCTTAACTCAGGAAGAGTACCTTAGTGTTGAAGATATGAACGACAATCTTATGGACATCATTAAGTAATGTGCAATAGAAGTCGGTGGTAACTCCGTTAGACAGGATGCCAGCAAGCTATCGCAGGAGACGAAAGATGTGATCAAGAAACGCCAGTGTATCAAATCCTCTAACTCTACAGCTAGAATAGAACTGGCGGAACTTTCCAAGTTATTCAACAAGTGTAAGACAGCTGACATAAGGAAGTATAATACGGATAGAATTGAACATGCTCTCAGGAACGGAGGAAGCCTAAAAGCAGTGACGAAGAAACTAGGAATAGGCAAGAATCAGATGTATGCGTTAAGAGACAAAGCCGGCAATATCATTACTAATATGGATGAGATCGTTCAAGTGGCTGAGGATTTCTATAGAGATTTATACAGTACCAGTGGCACCCACGTCGATAATGGAACAGAGAATAGTCTAGAGGAATTTGAATTCCCACAAGTAACGCCGGAAGAAGTAAAGAAAGTCTTGGGAGATATGCAAAGGGGGAAGGCAGCTGGGGAGGATCAGGTAACAGCAGATTTGTTGAAGGATGGTGGGCAGCTTGTTGTAGAAAAACCAGCCACCCTGCATACGCAATGCTTCATGACTTCGAGCGTGCCGGAATCTTGGAAGAACGCCAACATAATCCTAATCCATGAAACAGGGGACGCCAGACTTCAAAATTATAGACCGATCAGCTTACTGTCGGTTGCCAACAAAGTATTTACTAAGGTAATCGCAAAAAGAATCAGGAACACCTTAGACTTCTGTCAACCAAAGGACCAGGCAGGATTCCGTAAAGGCTACTCAACAATAAACCATATTGACACTATCAATCAGGTGATAGAGAAATGTGCGGAATATAACCAACCCTTATATATAGCTTTCATTGATTACGAAAAAGCGTTTGATTCTGTCAAGACATCAGCAGTCATGGAGGCATTACGGAATCAGGGTGTAGAAGAGCCGTATGTAAAAATACTGAAAGATATCTATAGCGGCTCCACGGCCACCGTAGTCCTGCATAAAGAAAGCAACAAAATCCCAATAAGAAAGGTGTCAGGCAGGGAGATACGATCGCTCCAATGCTATTCACAGCGTGTTTACAGGAGGTATTCAGAGACCTGGATTGGGAAGAATTGGTGATAAAAGTTAATGGTGAATACCTTAGTAATTTGCGATTCGTTGATGATATTGCCTTGCTTAGCAACTTAGGGGACCAATTACAATGCATGCTCAGTGACTTGGAGAGGCAAAGCAGAAGGGTGAATCTAAAAATTAATCTGCAGAAACTAAAGTAATGTTTAACAGTCTCGGCAGAGAACAGCAGTTTACGATAGGTAGCGAGGCACTGGAAGTGGTAAGTGAATACATCTACCTAGGGCAGGTAGTGACGGCGGATCCGGATCATGAGACGGAAATAAGCAGAAGAATAAGAATGGGCTGGGGTGCGTTTGGCAGGCATTCTCAGATCATGAACAGCAGTTTGCCATTATCCCTCAAGAGAAAAGTGTATAATAGCTGTGTCTTACCAGTACTCACCTACGGGGCAGAAACCTGGAGGCTTACAAAAAGGGTTCTACTTAAAGTGAGGACGACGCAGCGAGCTATGGAAAGAAGAACGATGGGTGTAACATTAAGGGATAAGAAAAGAGCAGATTGGGTGACGGAACAAACGCGAGTTAATGACATCTTAGTGTAAATCAAGAAAAAGAAATGGGCATGGGCAGGACATGTAATGAGGAGGGAAGATAACCGATGGTCATTAAGGGTTACGGACTGGATTCCAAGGGAAGGGAACACCCACTGGCACGCTTCGGCCTCCGCGGCCCCAACCCATGGGCCACCGTGCTTCCAGCTTTGATCCCCCCGCTACCGCTTGGGTACCTTGGAGATCCTGCGCCGCCTGCTTTAATATAACCTCAGGTGCTCTCCTGAGGCTTCGGTTTGCCGGTTACATGTGCCCTCCTGGAGCAGTGCTCGTAAAAAATGCAATCTATCGTCCGCGACTAACTAAGTGACCTGCGTCTTATACAACAGAGTCAGAACCTTGCCGCTGAGTTACTCGGTCCAGGAACCCGTGTCACAGAAAATTCGGCTTCGGACGTCGCATCAACAAAAACATTTTAGAACCATCTACACCCAGGCCTTCCATACGATGCTAGGAATTGACTAAACTAATTGAACTCCTCAAGCTAAAATACTTAGAAAAATCGTAAACTACGACTAGCACACAACCAACACATATGATAGCTCTCGGATTATAATTTGACTATACGAGAAAACATAATTCTGTTACGCGAAAACTCAAAGAAAGCTCTTCACACACGCGAACCGGCCGCAGCGTTTACAGACCGGCCGCGACGTCCGCAAGTTTCCGTGAGCCGGCGTGATAGGTGTCTTGAGGGCAAAGGAGCAGCACGCCCGGTTCCTTGCATTAACGCTAGCTGGCGCTCGCCTGCACCGCATCGCGGCCAACGGAAGAGGCCGTGGTTTCACCACAAAGATGGACTTCGTGCATAGCGTTCGCGGCAAGCACATTACGGTTACATACGCTCCGGTTGCCGGAAAGCATGAGGAGCAGTCAGGGATCTTTGAATGCTATCGCGTTCCACTCTTAAAGGGGGGAGCTTAAGCGTCCTCCAAATTTTACAGCGAAGCTTTACACCTCTACCGTCCAAAGAAATTTTCGTGTCGTTGTCGTGATAAGAAAAAGCTCCCCATACGTGGGCCGATCCCGGAGATAGTGCAATGCGTGCCGAAACGCGGCGAAGATGAAGCAGGCGTTAAGCACTCCCCATACATGCGCCGATCCCGAAGAAAGTGAAATGCCGGGCCGACCCGCGGTGGAGGTGCAGTTAGCGATTAAGGGGCCCACATAAACAGCTTCGCTGGTTATCCTTCTTCACCGAGTGGAAGGGCACTAAGCCTTTTCTTTCCCAATGCTTGTGTCCTCCTGCCATAGTCGCGTTTCAAGCGATGCTTCTATAACCGCCCTAGCTGATGTGGGTGAGAATTTGTTCTGAACCACTCTTCGCCCGAAGCTTCGTGACCTATGTGGATCGACCTTGGCGGAGTGCAGCAAGAGATGAAAGACGGCGTTAGCGAAGAGGGCGCGAGACGGAAAGCGGAGGAGGGCGCGGCAAAAGCGTGAAAAGAACGGCGTGGTGCCACGCAAGAGGGCTTTGCGGCGACGATGGCTACGAGATGGCGCCATAGTAGCGCGCGTCGTCTGTGTGGAAACAAAGCGCTGCATGAGCGAAGGTCTCTCTGCGGCGGCTGCTGTGAATCGCGCCCACGCATCACGTACGCGCTTCCTCTCGTGATCTGCGGATTAGTGAGGCAGTCGCGCCACACTTAGCTACGTTCTCAACGTGCCGCAGGAGGAAGATTGTCCGCGCCAGCCAATATATCGCGGAATGAAAACACGCATAAAGCTGCGCTCAAATTTCGCATTAGGAAGTATCGTAATCGTCGGTGAATTCTTTTCCTTCCATTCGATCTCTCCCCTCGCTGATTCGCATGCGGAGCAGGATTCTGCCGCTTCTGTGCGATCTCTTGAATAGTTCGCCGGTGCGCAGAGAGGGGAGCGCAACAAGCGCATGCGAACCGCGTCACAGATTTAACGGTAGCGCGATTAAAAGACATGACAAAAGAAGACACACGCAGAGCGCTGTGTGTGTCTCTGTGTGTCCTGTCTTTTAATCGCGCTACAGTACACCTATTGAAGATGCGTTGCGAACAAGTCCACACTGCAACCCTCGTGCACGTCATAGCGCCACCCGTGGCGCGCAGTGATTGGAGTGGCAAGCAAAAAATGTCGCGCATTTGCGGGTATCATTTCGATCTCCACTGCACTACATTCGCCACCGTCGTCGTAGCATAGTCTTGTCGTTGTCATCTGAAAACACCCGTGTGCTTAGATTTAGGTGCACGTTAAAGAACCCCAGGTGGTCAAAATTTCCGGAGTCCTCCACTACGGCGTGCCTCATAATCAGAAAGTGGTTTTGGCACGTAAAACCCCAAATATTATTATTATATTCGTTGTCATCTAGGTTTTATCTAGGTTTTATCATCGTGCTCATCGCCGTCGTCTTGTCGTTATACACAAGCTCGCATCACGCAGGCAATTGCTCGCGTTACACAGGCACATTATACAATCTGGTAACAGTTTGCGTAAGCTCAAATGAGCCTCGGTAGTCAACCATACTTGCAGAACGCTTCGCACCTTCGCTGACTCAGGGTGCGTCGGAGCTGCATAATGTTAGAGCGCGCTTTCCTATAGGCACTTACAGCGTTTCTTGCATATATATTTTACATGTTAAGAGTATGAAAATGTTGCTTCCTTTATTTATTCAAATCCCCACGACACGAATTCGTGTACACGAATTCAGCGTGCGTGGACGAAATTGAATAACATCGTTAGGTGCGTAACTAATCAACATCTGAGTACATTTGCGCTTCAAGGATCCAATTCACAATGCTTTTCGTTTGTAAATGCCCTTCGTCGTTGGTGGATTGCTTTCGCTAGTACATGTCGGCGACATGTTTGACTAGAATCTTCTCTAACAAACAGTTTTAGCATTTAGCGCAGCAGCGCCGTAGTCTTAATTTTGCTCGAATATTTTCTTGTCGCGCACCGCTGCACCGATTGTGTGTTGCGGGGTCTTGGGGTCTCACAGGAGTACCGACCACCGCGGATTTGACCTTTGCGAGCCAGAGGGCCGCGCCAGCCGTCAGCCTCTAGCACCGCTGCGCGCGAGCTCAGGCCACAAGGGCTACCGAGCGACGCACGCAGGAACACAGTATTGCCCTAAGTTAGCAGAAACCGTTTATTGCCTCCAACGGCACCCGACACTGCACGAACGCCCGGTCCTGGGACGGCGGGGAACCAAAGGGGTCCCGCACCAAGGGCGGAAAATACAGTCAGGGGCGCCTGTAGCACGTCGCTGCGAGAGCACAGGCTCAAGCTGGGACACGCCGCTAGGAACAGTCCCGACGGCTATGCTACTTGCTCTCGCGATAACCGATAGGCCAACTCGCGAGAGCTCGGGCAATCTCCTTCGGCTTGGGCCTCCGATAAGTGCGGCTCGGCGTGGTACGACCTCGCGCGAGCACTAGGCACCCGTTCTTCGGCTTAGCGTCGGGATAGGAACAACACGCGGTACGCGCTCCCCGCACGGGCAAAGGCACCTTGCGTGAGCTCACTCCGTCACAAAGGTATCGGCGGACGAGAGGAAGCATGTACAGTCTTGGTCAAAAAATTTGAACCCGCTGTGAACAGTCGGCGCGCGCCGCTGCTCGCTCGCGCCGAGAATAAAGAGGGTGAGGGAAGCATTTCTCTCACTCTCAAGCATCC
Organism: Dermacentor variabilis; assembly: GCF_050947875.1. Taxonomy (NCBI): domain Eukaryota; kingdom Metazoa; phylum Arthropoda; class Arachnida; order Ixodida; family Ixodidae; genus Dermacentor; species Dermacentor variabilis. The sequence goes on from NW_027460280.1 coordinate 19,551,470, forward strand.
TTTGATAACAGCGCTCGTGAAAAACAAGTGCGTCGTTCGTACTGCCAGCTGCGAGGTCGTCTTACGGCCGCTGTGGTACGGCGCTTCGTGCGAGTAAATGCGCTCGCCTGGGCAAAGCTGCCCGGCTTCCATGCAGCGCATTATACTATAAAAGTTGTCCTAATAATCGAAATTACCTATTCCAATTTTGTCCTACACATTCAAAAGCGAGAGCCTTCACATTATGCTTTTAGATGAATGTCTTGAACGTGTTTCGGAATGCGATGAAAACAAGAGATAAAATATAAACTGACATCTCTCAATGCTGTCTAGCATTGTTCCAGGTTTTATAGTAATATGCGAGCCCCCAATTCAATCATCGTTCGTTTAGAAAAAACCAGAAGCAGTAATTTCGACTACAATGACTTGCTTCGGAAAGGGCCTGTAATCACTGTTACAATATTTCAAATACGTTGACCGCATTTCTCCACTATATAAGGAACGACCACACGAGTGCGTTTGGCGTTGCAGTTCTTTAATTAAAGCCACAATAAAATTTGCCCTGCCTGAGTAGCCGATTGAGTTAGACCTATTCTCTCGGCATTTTGGAAAATATGCACTACTTCGCCTTTTTTGATATCTTCGTGCAAAAGGCCTCATTGTCGTTAGGGCCCACTTTCGTGCACACGTGAGGCCAGTGTAAGTTCATCTTGTTTGCATTGGGCATCACGCGTTTGAATCGCGTAAAGTAGACCACGGCCACGAGATTATAGGATTCTCGCATATTGAAGGCGTCACACCGGTGGTGCTGTCGCTGTCACAGGTTCACTGGAAGAAGTATTGTGGGTATAGTTTACTGAGGTATCGTTCGTCTCTACGAGAAAGGGCTTCACAGACAGTTTTAAAATATAGGTTATACGTAGCGTCCTTTCAACGAGAGACCTCGGCTAGTTTACAGTGAAACACATGCGCAAGCTGTAATTGTTCGGGCCAACCACAGACCAAGCCACACTCAATGCCTTGAAAGCATGCTCCAGCTGTGATTTCGTCGAGGTATGCAGGTGCCACCCTGAAGCTTATGCTTTCTTTATTAATTTGCTACTTGTGACTTTCATGATTACAAATTCGAGATGTCATTGTAGCACATTATTGAATATATCATTCAGCTGCTGAAGACAGATCTTAGCTACGATCCTCGCAAAGTGCCCGTGTTCGAGCATGCACCGGACTATTCATAGCGTTGTTCCTTTAATTTGGTCCCAAAAAATATTAACTGATGATTACGATACTCGGAATTGCAAAATTTGAGCGTATCGCGTTTGACACCGGTCGCCAGAAGCCCCTGCCAGCTCATCCAGCATACGCTGCAAACGGCATGCTAGCCGGTCGGGTGGCTTCCGCTTCGCATGGCTTCGCCACCGTCGCGTTCGCGCCGCGCTCGCCGCACTAGTTTTTCACAAGCGCTGTTATCAAACGACCCTTGACATGCTTCCCTCGCCCTCTTTACCCTCGGCGCAAGCGAGCAGCGACGCGCGCCGACGGTGGCAGCGCCGCGATAGCGGAGCGCAGCTGCTCCCCGGCCGTTCAAAGCGGGTTCATGTTTTTTGACCAAGACTGTACGTACCTGGCGCCGTCCCAAGGAGCAAGAGAGCCGCTACTGTCACGGCAGTAGTCACCACGGGCCGCTTCGTGACGTCACTAGCTCCGCCCTCACCGCGAAGCAGCGCGAGTGGAGCGCCACCGCTAACAACTGGTTCGGAGCGAGGATGATGTGGCTTAAGGATTGCAGAACATAGGTGAAATGCGCCCGCGCAATGGCGCGTTGAATTCCCCAAATCCCCACAGTTGACTGTAACGTAGACCGCTCGCACCACTGACTTACTGCGAAAAGGAACCGGAATAGAACCGTTACATTATGGAGGCCTAGGTTTCTTTCTTTCTTTATTACGTTAAAGCCCCCACACGGGGGTATTACATAAGGGGTGGGATAACACTAATTGTTAAACCAATATTTGTTAAGGTGACAGAATCGATGACACTTCTTCCGTGAATGCATATGAACTAGCGATGGCAGCGATGTCGTAAGGAAGGCCGTTACAGTCTACAATTACACGTGGGAAAAACGAGGATGAAAAAGTGACAGTGCGTGTTTTGAGGCGAACGACACTTAATGAATGACCAGTACGACGTGATGTCGGTGGTAAAATGTATGGTGCGATGGCGAGCGGACTCTCAAAAAAATTATGAAATAATAAGCTGGCCATTCGACGGCGATACGAAAGAGTTGGGAAATTGGAATCTGCTTTTAAGGATGATGCGCTGATGTCGTAAGAATATGCTGAGTGAATGAAGCTAGCAGCGCGATTCTGTAGGGCTTCAAGGCGTTAACAAGGTAAATTTCATGCGGGCATCGCATAGCAGAAGCGTATTCGAGTTTAGGTCTAATGAACGATTTGTATGCTAGTAGTTTTACGTGGAGAGGAGCTTTTCGTTACTTTTTGTTAGCAGATAACTTTTTGTTCCAGTATAACGTTATTCACATGCGAACACCAGTCGAGGTCGTGAAAAATTGGAAAGATTTAACTGGTTCAATAGGCTTTTTTTTATTACATAAGAGAATATGAGAGGATTTCGACGGCGGGTTACTGACATTGCTTTGCATTTAGAAGGACTTTAGCATTGGCCAGTCGTCACACCATTTTTGATTATTGTTTAGGTCTTTCTGAAGCAATACTTGGTCACTGGTGTTAGTTATGGTGCGGTAGACAACACAATCGTCAGCAAATACGCCGATGTGAATAGAGACATTAGGTGGTAGATCATTAATATATATTAAGAAAAGGAGGGGTCCTAGCACAGAGCCCTGTGGAACGCCTGATGTTATAGGAAGCGGGTTAGAAGCACTATTATTGATTTGCACAAACTGTGAGCGATTAGTAAGAAATCCTTGTATCCATCTCAGAATGTTAGGGTGAATATTGAACTGTGAGAGTTTTAGAAGCAGGCATTGATGAGCTGCTTTGCCAAAGCCTTTTGCGAAATCGAGGAAAATTGCGTCAGTCTGTGTATTAGCATCGAGGTTTGAATGCAGATCATGAAGAAAGATGGGCAACTGGGTTTCACAAGAAAATTCCTTGCGGAAACCGTGCTGTGATGAATGAAAAAAATAGTTTGAGTCGAGAAAGTCCATTAATTGTGAGAAAATGACATGTTCCATGATTTTGCAAGGGACGCTTGTTATGGAAATCGGGTGGTAGTTTAGTGGTGAGTTCCTATTACCTGATTTGTAGACCGGAACGACCGTGCCCACTTTCCATTCGATCGGTAGGTTACCTGTGGTTAACGATTGTGAAAACAGCAAGATTAAAAAAGAAGCAGAAATGATTTTAGTGTTTTTAGGAGCTTGAAGTAATCTTGACAGGGCCAGCAGACGATGACATATTGAGGTTTTCTATTATGCCGTAGATACCATTTAATGAAAAAAAAACATGGCTGGCATTTCTGACATGGCAGGAACAGAAATGCTTTAAATGGGCGCATCGGATTCCATGGTGAAAACTGAAGAAAATGCCGTGTTAAAAATGTTAGCGCAGTCAGCGTCTGGTAAAAGATCGCCCATTTCGTTTGGGATGCTGATAGTACGGGGTGTGTGGGGATTAATGATGTGCCAAAATTTTTTCAGGTTATCAGTTATCATGCGGGGAAGGTCGTTATGATAAAACAAGTGTTTATGTCTTCGGATAACCTCCAAGTAGACACGCTCAGACTCGTAGTATCTTTCCAACGCGCCGGGGCTTGATTTCATTCTTGCGGATCAAAAAGACGTTTCTTTTTGTTCTCTAGAGTTTTAAGTGTTTTGTTAAACTATGGCTGATGTCGGTTAGCGCGAATGGTTATAGTTGGAATGTACTTCTCTGCTAGGTTGCTAAGTTTAATCTGAAAGAGAGACCAGTTATTTTCCACAGAGCGCAAATGAAAACTTGATTCGAAATTTTCATAAAAGTCGTGTAGTCCTTGATTTATTGCAGCGTAGTTGCCTTTGTCATAAAGGCGGATGACCTTTTTGTAAAAACGGCGTAAGCTTGGAATAAAGGTGAAGGGGGCATGGATTAATTTATGATCACTAATTTCGCGGAGGTAGTTAATAGTTGACAGACTTTCGGGATGAGTGGTTAATATAAGATCTAAAATATTCTCAGGAGCCTGTGTTTAGTTACTAACTGCGTTAAGTTAGCATTAAAGCAAATGTCAAGGAGGTCCTTAGCACCTGCTTCGTTTGAACGTAGTTGCGCAGAAGACTAGTCAATGTTTGGATAGTTGAAATCTCCGAAGAGCAAAATACATGCATTCGGGTACTTTTTCGCTAAGTGGACCAGGATATTGTTAAGTTTGAGAGGGAAATCAGCAGGACTGTTAGGGGGGCGATAACGTACACCGAGAAGTAGCAGCTCTGGACTAACATTGAATTTTAGCCATAGGGTTTCTAGTTCAGATGTTACGTCAGTCACGCTGCTTATTCACAGCAATAAGAACACCTCCCCCTCTAGACCCCTGCCTATCTTTGCGGAATACAGCACAATTAGGAAAGTCGGCGAGGATTTCTGCGTCAGAAACGTCATCAAAGAGCCACGTTTCGGTGAGTACGAGAAGATTACTTTCAGATGATGACAGAAGGTTTGATATGATATTACGTTTAGGAGGAAAACTTGGTATGTTAGAAAAAATGACTGATAAAGAAAAAGGCGGTTCAGGAATAGGTGTAGAACGCAAAACTGTCTGTCGGTTGTTGCGTGCTAGCTATAATTCCTTGACTTTGTGGGACGATTCGTAAAAGAAAATCGCTTGGCCCGATATGCAAGGTTTTATACCTCAAGGTTTACCTTGAGTGCAAGTAAATAGAATAGCGTGTATCCAGGCTTGTTATTTTCGAGTTGTGGAATAGCGGCCGACTTCAGAGACCTGTCAGACAACTGTTCGTACATTGTTCTTGCCGGCACGAGAACCGGTTCCTGCACCTTCTGGTCGTGTCACTTTGTTGTTGGCGTAGTATGACAAACAAGGGTTTCGGCTACACTGTCTACGGGAGACTGGGACGATCTGCGGCGTCCAGTGCTGCGTCGGCATGCGCGTATGCGTAGCGTGAGCGCCTTCGTGCTGCTGGGGAGACCCGGTAGCGGTACTTCATTCGGATCGTTTCTTGCGAGCCTCAGAAGTGGCGCGCGCGTGTGCACCGCTGTTCTGGCCGTTTCACCGAGGCCATTTAACCGTCTTTCTGCCACATAGTACGCTTACGTATGTAAGCGACACGCTTATTAAAATGAATCCTTGACTCTTTCTCCCGATTTCTTGCTTGGGCCGTCGCGAGTATATATACCGCAGCAGGGGCCTTTTTCGGGGAGGCTCATCACAGTGGGTCCCAGAAGAGCCATGAACTGTATAACCTGCAAATGGATAGAATAAAACAAAATGCATGCCAGTAACAAACGCGATTATTTGCTGCCGCCATCCGCGTCAGCGCCAACTCCGCCCTTCCAGAGCGCGGTGGGCTCCCCTTGGCAGGAGCTGTCGATGCTGTGTAAGTGGCCACGCGTAGAAAAAAACTGAAAATCTACTGCAGAAGGTAATAATAATCAGAGGCACAGAAGAAACGTTTCTCCGCTGGCAGGCGACAGATTGTCGGTTGGAGCTTACGCAGAGCGGGCCTCGGTTGAACGTACTGTAAGGGACTTTTAGCTCCCGCGTTACTACCGTCCCTGCATACGCTTTTTATAGACAGTGTCTTTCTTAGCGGGTTACTCCCACTTTTCCGCATCGGGTATCTGAATTTCCAGACTTTTTTCGCGGGCCAATCCTTTAGATATTGCGCTCTGAAAATGTCGGCGGATCCCGAATGAAGTTCAATCTAAAAATGTGGGCCATTGACGTGGGTATGTGGAGTGAAAAAATGTGAGCCGATGCCGCATATAGGGTAGTTAAAAAATTGGAGCAGCCCGACGGTCCTCCTACTCCCCTAAGGCGAGGGATGACGCGAGAAGTGTCGTGCACAGTAACTTCGCCCCACTCACACTCGCTCAGGGAGACGACGATGAAATCGAAATGGAGGTCGAACCATTTTCCAACGTATTTTTTAACACCTACGGAGGAAAAGAAACCTTTGAAGTACCGTAGATACACATCCTATTCGTCGGCGTTGGGTTTCCAGCGGCAAGCTGCAAGTACAAGGTTCGACTAACAATGTGTTTCAGATACAGATCGCCGAAAATGATGCCGCGAGATCGACCATGAACCGTGCACGTCGCTGACCACCGCTCGCACAAAAAGAAAGAAATAAAGAAAGAAAGGAAAGGAAAATGGAAACCACAGCTGAACTTGAGTGTTGCGTAATACGAAGTACTGTTGTTTTGTAGTAGAAGGGCACTCACGAAACGTGGTAACGTTACGAAGCGAAACGTACGCAACAGGTTGGTAAAATTAAATAACGTAGCATTGTTATAGATGATGAATATGTACAATTAGCCATCATATATATATATATATATATATATATATATATATATATATATATATATATATATATATATATATATATATAATTTGACAGAATTCATGTCCATTGGTTTACTGATTGTGGTTTCAAGCAAGTCTTGACCGGTGATATTACTGGTGGATTCACCCACTGTGCGTCATTGCTGACATCAATGCGCACTTGTGGGAGACCCCAGGTGCGCTATGTCTATAATGCAAGAGTGGATGTGCAAAAAAAATTGCGTTTGCGTAAATACTCAGGAGGACGACGCGCTTTGTTTCTCTGCAACATTATCTTACCAATCAGGCCTCCAGTTGCATCGGGATGCGAAGTAATCCCTTATGCTTCGTTCTCCAGGTTGGTTATCACAGGCATTTGCATGGTTACCGAAAGTAATCATTCTTTGTTGCTGTTACTTTGCCCACTATTTATACAAAATGTGGTGTCTTGTATTGTTTGCTTGTTGAATTGTTTATTGCTTTGTGGCGACATAGAGAAAATTTCTGACGCTCCCGAAAATGAAACTTTGTTAGGGCTACTGGCCGGGTAACTAGAAGTAATGAAAACTATGAACGTTGTGCAATCCGCGGAGGATCAACTTGAAGATAAACCCTCTAAGGTAAACGATAGATTCAATAAATTAGAGAAGTGGTTCTGTACTTTTGCCATATTAGGCGATCAGTGAGAGAGACTTATTGATCGCCTAATATCTCCAGCGCAGTCGAGGACGGCAGAAGATTAGGTGGGGCGATGAAATTAGGAAATTTGCAGGCGCAAGTTGGAGTCGGTTGGCGCAGGACAGGGGTAATTGGAGATCAGAGGGAGAGGCCTTTGTCCTGCAGTGGACATAATGATGATGATGATCATGAAATACTTATTGGGGCTTAACAATAAAATGTATGACTTAGAAAAGTCGGGGCAGCCGGAAAAAACTAGCTTTCAAGGGTCTAGATGACTAGACGAACGGGGCACCTGAAGAACTAGAAAGAAATTTAATGAAGGTGTTGTACAGCAAAGATTAGGGAATAAAGCAAAAGGTCTTGAGCGAACTCACAGGCTAGACCGCTTCCCTGAAAATAGGTCCCATTCAGTTTCTGTCAAATTTCTAGATTATCGAGAAAAATATCCATGTTAAAGACCTCTTGTAAGCTCAAAAGCACTTCCTCGTCGATTTCTGAAGGCTTTTCACGACGTGTCCGCGATGAACAACATCTGCTATGAAAAAGTACTGAAGAAAAAGGGAAGGGGGCTTAGATGAAGCTCATCTACGGCAACTGGAATGGAGCGAAGAGATTTCGTTTCGAGCTCAGAAATGGCCGGCGCAACTGCCGCCCAAACAGTGATCGCTCGGGTTTGAAACTCGCGAACCTTTACCTGTAGGAGAGAGAGAGAAGAGGCAGGGAGGTTAATTTGAGGCGAATTTCCGGTTTGCTACCCTGCACTGGGCTGGGGGATATAGGGGTGGCAAAGACAACAAAGAGCGTCAGGAGAAAAAAATGAACAAGGAAAGAAGAGCAGAAAACAGAGAGAGAGAAAAACAGGTAACAGAAAAGGCGTTTCAATCAGGCGCTCACACAGGCCGCCCGATCTCAAGGAGCGCAGCAGCGCTTGCACAGCCTTCTGATGCGATGTTAAGTCGCGTCGATGTTGGAAGATTCTTCCGACAGAGGCTGGTGGTCCAACTGGTTCAGCACGACGGAAAGCGATTAACCCTGCACACTCTACTGCGGACACTGGCAAAGAACATGCCGTATAGTTTCCGCGTCACTGCACTCCCCACAAGCTGCGGTGTAGGCCTTCCCTATGTGGAACGCTTAGGCAGTGGTGAACGCGATGCCCAACCATAGCCTCCACAATATGGTCGCGTCTCTTCGGGGAAGTCTTGGTGGAAGTCGGAGGCTTAAGGTTCGATCTAGGGTGTATAAACGGACGTGCATAAAATGTGGTTCATTCCACTCTGGTGTAGGGCATTGAAGGTAGGCGGAGAATCTTTGCAGCATCTGTCCTAGACAGTGGGATCGATAGGTGGTTGTCTTCTGCATGAGTTGAACGAGCAGCTTGATCGGCACGTTCATTGCCAATGATACCACAGTGACTTGGTAGCCACTGAAATATTATCTCATGTCCTTTCTAGGACAGGTGGTGTATGGCTTCTGTGATTTCAACTGTCCATACGGACCGCGCCGTAAGGCTGACAATAAACACTGCAGCGCCGTCTTCGAGTCGTACAAAATTGACCATCTGTGTGTTGGTTCGTCATTAATGAAGCGTAGTGCGACCCGAAGCGCTGTGAGTTCTGCTGCCGTCGACGTTGTCGAGTGAGATGTTTTGAACTTGATAGCGGTGGCTTTTGTTGGAACGACGACAGCTGTGGTAGAGCTCTTCGGCAGGATGGAGCCTTCGGTGTATATGTGGGTGTAATACTGGTGCTTCTCATTTAATAGGAGTAAGGTAAACTGTTTAAGAGCCGGCGATTACATATCCGCTTTCTCCCGGACGACAGGTGCTGTCAAGTTGATCTTTGGTTGAATGAGGCACCAAGGAAGAGTCAAGGTCTCGCGGCAGGTGTGAAGCAGGATGGTATAGCCTCACGATCTACGCATACCGTTCGCCAGAACAAAGCACGTGATCTTTCCGCAGGTAGAGAGGCTAGATGGTGGTAAGGAGTGCGGGAAAGGTGTCTCACCTGCACTCTTAGTGCCTCAACTGTGATGTGGGTCTTGATGAGGTGGTCTCTGGCGATTGCAATAGTTCCCGCCATTGACGCACTTCGAGGAAGACCTAGACAAATCTTGAGCGCCTCAGCCTGAACGCTTTGTATAGTACGCACGCTTGTTTTACTTTTGTTAATAAATGCTGGCAAGCTGTACAGCAAAAAGCCGAGAAAAAGTACCCTATATATTTGCAGCATAGCGCTTGTGGTCATTCCCCAGGTCTTTCGAGCGAATAACATGCGAAGGTGACAGATGCCTGTCAACTGCTTCTTCATGTACAATACATGGGGGCTCCATGAGATATCTCTGTCAATTATGACACCCAAGAACTTGTAAGACCATACAAATGGTATCACCTGCACATTGATTAATACACTGCAGTGCGTCATGGGCTTACGCATAAATGCCACAAGTGCACATTTATCAGATGAAATATCCAGGCCTTGATTGCGGAGGTAGAGTGTAGTCTGAGTGGCAGCTTTTTGGAACCTTGCGCGTAGTTGTGAGCGTGTCACTCCGGATGCCCAAGCGCACATGTCGTCCGCGTACATCGATAATTTAACTGTGTTTGGAAGATGATCAAGGAGACCAATCAGCGTGAGGTTAAACAACGTAGGGCTGAGTACGCCGCCCTGAATGACGCCGCAGTATGGGTAATGTATAGAAGTGTGGCCGTCCTCTGTGCTCACAAAGAAAGATCGCATATGGGTATGTATCCATCGAAACATCCGACCACTGAGAGTTCTAGAGTTCTAGTTCGAGTTATTTATTGTGCATAATAATAACGTTACAAATGGGGATTATACATACATACCGAGGAGGGTCCCGTAGTCAACAGACCGTACAGGGGACCACTCATTACAAATGAGTAGGATATATAAATACAAAGCAGCTATATGCAAACACACAAGACACAAGACACCGTATTACGTTAGTCACTAGCTGACGCTGTAAAATATTTAATTACACAAAGCAATTATTATTATACTTATAATGATGAAATTCTTATATTGAGTGCAAAAATTTACGAAGTTTTGATATTAATGTGGAAAAATGCGAGAGTATCTTAATATGACACGATAATGATTACAAAGTAGTGTGGCTGAAAAATTAGTAGTAAATTTGCCATAATTAGTTCTAGGTTTTGGTAGTAAATAGCTGTTGGTAGAAGCGAAACGGGTAGACGGGGAATGTAAATACAGTCTGTTAGTAATTATAGGGAATGGGGGCTTTCCGTTAACAGATATACGAAAAAGTATATACGAAAAAGTGAGTATTTATTTAGTTTCTGTAAAGATAAAATACCGTTAGAGCTGAGCAATGGAGATGCTTCCGATGTGTAGCTGCTACGTGTAATGATGCGAACTGCTTGATTTTGGGTATGCTGTAGTATGCTGAGGTATGCTGAGGCCTATCTTTTCGAGAGCGGTGAGGATGGCTTCATGTGTAACGTTGTCGTGCGCCTCTTTGAAGTCGAGGAACAAAGAAGCGCAGAGACGTTTATATCCTTTTTGGTGATGAACGTAGGTAGCCATGTCGACGACGATGAGCGGCCACGTCGGAAGCCTGCCATGGCATCTGAATAGACGTTGTGGTCTTCCAAGTGCCACTCCAGGCGTCCGAGGATCATCCTCACCATCACTTTGCCTATGCAGCTCGGCAATGCATTCGGGCGATATGATGAAAGCTCCAGCGGAGATTTGCCAGGCTTCAGTAGCGGAACGACGCGACTATTCTTCCAGCTTGGGAGAAATGTGCCAGTTAGCCAGGATTCATTCTACATTTCAAGTAGAACACTCCTCGGCCGCTCATTCAGATGACACAGAACTCTTTAAGAAGTTCCGTCAAGTCCTGGTGAATACGTACGTCTGCACAAAGCTAATGTCGCCTTGAGATCATGGATGGAAAATGGTAGATTATTGCGAGGGTCACGTGGTGGCGAGAAGCTGACGGAATGTGATAAGTTGTTGGAAGCTATTAGTTGCCCGGACAATCTGGCATAGAAGTGTTCAGCGACATCAATATCTTGTCGCTTTTGGAAGAGGGTCAGAGCCTTGAATGGAGATCGCTGTACGGGTGGTGTCTTAACTCTGGTACCGTCCTCCATAAGTGCGATAGGAGCTTACGAGGGTATAGCGATTCACAGAAAGCAGTCCAGCGTTGTGACTCCAGTTTATATAACCCGCGCTGGATATTCTTTTGTAAGTGTCCAGAAGTCTGTAGATCGTCCATTGAATTCGTGCGTTGGTATCTACGTTCGTCACGTCGCCGGATTGCTCGAAGTCGCTCTAATTCTATATCAAATTCAATGGATTTCGAGAGCACATTAGAGTGCACGTATTGTCTTTCACTGTGCTCTTGATTGTGTCTTCCAAGTTATTTAGTAAATTACCCTGACAGAGGTCTTCCATAGCAGACTGGAATTTGGGCCAGTCCACTCTTTGCATTGTATCATTTGAGTTGGAAGAGAAAAGTCATCTGATCTTGACATACGTGGGAATAGGGTCACTCCCGTGCTTTTCAATGCCCGTAAACCATCCAGTACGCCTGACGAGACTTAGTGAGACGAAGGTCAAGTCAAGACAGCTGCTACAATGTGGAGCCAGGTAGAAATGTATGACTGCCGTCATTTAAAACCCAGAGTTTGCTGTTCAACAAAAGCACTGAGGTAGAGGCACTCGTTGTCACTAGTCATCCAGACCTTATTATCTTGACAGAAGAATGGTTCACCGATAAGATCTACAGAAGTTCCAGCAGGATAGTGTTCACAGGGAAGACCACGGTTGTAGGGGTGGCGCTGTATGCATAATTTAGAGAGAGAGAGAAAGGAAAGACAGGGAGGTTAACCAGAGGCGAGTTTCCGGTTTGCTACCCTGAACTGGGGGGTATAAGGGCTGGAAAGAGGGCAAAGAGAGAGAGAGAAAAAAAGAAAGAACCAGTAACAGCTAACAGAAAATGCGTTACAATTACAGGCGTTGACACGGGCCGATCAATCTCCAGAAGCGCAGTAGCGCTTGCACAGCCTTCTGATGCTATGTGAAGTCCCGAAGATGTTACAAAATTATTTTTTTCCGACAGAGGCTGGTCGTGCAACTGTTTTAGCACGGCGGAAAGCGATTCTCTCTTTCTCTCTACACCATTGAGAAAAGTGCACTAAACATACTATTAATATGGTATGTACCGAACACTGAGTGCATGTTTTGTAAAGCATACAGCCGTAATCTTGTACGAACGCCCTTACTCTACTATTTTCGCAATGAATGTATTGAATGATTATTAGTGAACATGTTAAGCTTGATTATCGCATGATTCTGTTGACCGATTTCAGTTTCCTAAATGCTGACGGCCTCAAAATGTCAGTGAAAAATTGGAGTGATAAAGCAGGGGATACAATGCTGGATGTAACATTTGCTTATCAAGTGTTTCATGTTGCTGAGAGATTATTCAAGACAGCAACAAGCTTCTTGTGAATCTTTTCTTCGTTGCCAGTGACAATACTAAGCCGGATATCAATCCGGGAACATCGAATGGTTCCCCTTAGCCTCAGTGATTTTGTTGTCAACAAAATTGCAAATGGTGACGCGGAGCAGAGATGGAAGACCCGCTTTCTAAACTGAAGGTCGTAAGTTTTAATCATCGTCCAGTCCTATATTTTTCATGCTTGGAGTGGCGCCTGACACCAGCAGAAAAAAAAATGCCGAGAGCCAGTGGAGCCGTACAAGTCCAGGTGCAACCAAATTAGTAAGGCCCACTAAGCTTCAACAAAGACATTACCTCACCAGGACAGGAATTGGCCTTCCTGGTGCAGTTTTCGGCCACTACCTCCCTCGTGACACCTACAAATAACCCATGGTCCTCAGTCCCCAGCGGTTGCGAAGCGCCTGACCAAGGCGGCGGTCAGACCTGCTATCAGGCAGATGATGCGAAGAATCTCCATATCCGGACAGACCGCCACTGGAAACTGAACCTGGCAACGTTCAACACACGAACCCTATCGAGTGAAGCAAGCTTAGTGGGACTCTGAGGAATTATCAGGCATTGCGTGGGATATTACTGGCCTTATTGAGGTTAGAACTGGTGAGGCCTAGGCATTGCTGACCAACGGCCACGTCCTCTGCTACAGAGGTCTTACAAATAAGAGAATACAGGGTAGCATTTCCAATTCAGAAGGACATAGCGGGCAACACTAATTAATTCTACTGCATAAATGAGAGCGTAGCAGCCGTCGTAATAAAGCTAAATAGGAGATATGAATTAAAACTTGTAGAAGCCAACATTACAACCTCGAGCCATAATCACGAAGAAATAGAACAGTTTTATGAAGATATTGTATTATGAATGAGAAAAATCCAAACTCAGTGTACAGTAGTAATGGGCGACTGCAATGAAAAAGGGGCGGGGGGGGGAAGCAGACTGGGAAACAAGCATTTGGCAACTACTGCATCGATTCTAGAAACACTAGATGAGAGATGTTGGTTGAATTCGCGGAAAGGAATAGACTGCGAGTAATGCGTACCTTCTTCAGAAAGCGCACTAAAAAAAGTGGACCTGGAAAATACCTGATGGAGAAACTTGAAATGAAATAGATTTCATACTCTCTGCCGATCCCAGCACAGTGCAAAATGTAGGAGTGTTTCGTTGGCTAAAGGGCAGGGATCATAGTTTGCGATTGCTCGGGCAGACAGATCAGACTTTCCGATGTACTAATCTATCGACAAGTCCCGATGGATGAGTCCGACCACTCGAAGACAGCTTTCATTACGCCTGACGGCCTGTATGAGTTTACGGTAATGCCATTCGGCCTATGCAATGCGCCCGCGACATTCGAAAGGATGATGGACAATATTCTGCGAGGCCTCAAATGGAAGACGTGTTTGTGTTATTTAGACGACGTGGTAGTTTTCTCCCCTTATTTCATCACTCACCTCTCTCACTTGCCACCACCGGCCTTCAACTTAACTTGAAAAAGTGCCGCTTCGGAGCCCGCCAGCTGACCATACTTGGTCACGTCGTTTCCAAAGACGGTGCCCTTGCCGACCCTGACAAGCTTCGTGCTGTTGCAGAATTTCCGCGGCCGACTACAGTGAAAGAGCTCCGAAGTTTTGTTGGTCTTTGCTCTTATTTTCGTCGCTTTGTGCGGAATTTTGCCTGCATCATCGCAACCCTGACGAAGCTCCTGGTTAGCCCTGGTGACCTTCGAGATTAGACTCCGGCAAGTGACCAAGCCTTCACCACTTTGCGTCGTCTGCTTACCTCACCGCCTGTTCTACGCCATTACGACCAGAGTGCACCGACCGAAGTTCATACGGACTTTTAGAAAGATGGAACCCAGCCTTTAAGACGCAAACACCGGGAGAGAAGTAGGCAGACACACGCTGGGTCTCTTCCGGTGTTTGCGTCCTAAAGACTTCTCACCTGGTGTTTGCGCCTTAAAGGCTGGGTTCCGTCGTTTCTAAAAGTATGTACCAACAGGCCCAGCAACAGGCTCTTCATACGGACTCCAGCGGCGTTGGTCTTGGAGCCGTCCTTGCGCAACACAAGCCTGGCTTCCCAGAATATGTGGTTGCATATGCAAGTCGTGCCCTCACGAAGGCAGAAACCGATAGTTCTGTCACAGAAAAAGAATGTTTGGCTATAGTTTGCGCCTTAAACAAATTTCGCCCTTACTTGTATGACCATCCCTTCGACGTTGACAGACCATCACGTGCTGTTCTGGCTTGCGTCACTAAAATACCCGTCGGGGCGTCTTGGACGTTGGGCTCTTCGGCTCCAGGAATTTGACAGTCGCGTCATCTATCGCTCCGGGCTTCAACATTCTAACGCAGATGCGCTCTCCCGATCACCCATACGATCCGACGAAACGCCACCCTCATCCATAGACTGCCTGGTTGCTACGCTTGCTGTTACTGACATGTCATATGAACACGGAAAAGATCCGTGGATTGCGTCTCTCATTAAAATTCTCACCAGTTCTCACTATATGCCCTCGAGCCCTTCGTCGCCATGCCACCCATTTCGTGCTACGGGACGCCATGTTGTACCGCCGAAACTATCAGCCAGACGGTCGCAAATGGCCGGTATCCCTCGTTACTTGCGTTTCGACATGTGCACGTATTTCCACGCCGACCTACAACAAGCTCATGCTGGCGTTCTGAAAACCTACGAGCGGCTCCGCCAGCGGTACTACTGGGCGGCATGTATTCTTATGTCCGCAAATACATTCGGTCCTGTGCAGCCTGTCAGCAACGCGAGACATCTCCTCATACGACAGGCCCTCTGCAACCTTTAGCATGTCCTGCACGTCCTTTCGACCGGGTTGGCACCGACCTTTATGGGCCTCTTCCATGCACTGCTAACGGAAATCGTTGGATAATTGGCGCAGTAGACCACCTAACGAGATACGCCGAAAGGGCTGCACTTGCTTCGGCTGCTGCTCGCGACGTCGCCGCATTCATCTTACGGCATTTACGGCATGTTACGGCACGGCGCACCGCGACAACTGCTCAGCGACCGAGGCAGTGTCTTCTTGTCCGAAGTTATTAAGGAGCTACTCGCCGCGTGCTGCACTGTTCACCACACCACTAAGGCGTATCACCCAGAGACTAATGGTCTAGCGGAACGATTCAACCGCACTCCTGGTGACATGCTCACAATGTATGTTGCGTCTGATCATTCCAATTGGGACGACGTCTTGCCTTTTGTGGCGTACGCGTATAATACCGCCACTCAGGCTACCACAGGCTTCTCACCATTTTTTCCTCTTTATGGACGCGAACCATCCTCTACCGTCGACACCGTACTACCATATCATCCGGATGCTTCTGAAACCACCCCCCTTTGCGAAGTTACTCGCCATGCTGAAGAGTGCCGTCAACTCGCTCGCTCATTCGCGTCGGATACCAAAGGAATCCAAAAGGGTCCCCACGACAACGATCAGCCCACACAGTCCTTAGCCGTGGACTCTCACGTCTGGCTTCGGCTGACCTTCCAATCTCCAGACTTTATCCCAAAGCTTGCTCTGAAATATCAGGGCCCGTAACGGATCGTCGAGTGTACACCGCCTGTGAACTATGTGGTCAAACCGGTGACGCCATCTTCGGACAAGCAGTGCCATGGCCGCGAGACGGTTCACGTAAGCCACCTGAAGCCGTACCACGACCCCCTCATCGTGTCATCACCTTAGGTCGCCAAGATGGCTCCTTTTCGCCGCAGGGGCAGTTGTAGCGGGTAATGTGCGTGTAGCGCTGTGCGCACTGCAACCGCGGCGGCGCGAGACCCGAGCTCGAGCTGCTGATGCCAAGAGCTAGGACTGGTCATTAAGAGCTACTTGCGATCCCTCGGACGAGCTTCGATAAACCCCCTGTCAACATAAATAAATAAATAAATAAATTAGATCACGTTGAAACGCGTCCGTACCACATTTATTATGTCCTGACATGTATGACCAACCTTGCCTTCAATATGCAACTAGTAGCCTCTCGATTCGCGGCAATTATCACTGTTCTCCCTATGTGCCCGTATCGTGATTGTAACTACACCGAGCTCAGCCACGCGAAGCAATTGGCCGTTTGGAAGGCTCGAAGATTACCAAGAGAGAGTGAAGCAGTGCACCTCGAGTCACGCATGAAAAAGCTTGGTGGGCAGCGGTGACTTCAGTTCTGTACGTTACTCGCCCCGTTCATGCGCCCTAGACAAAAATTTCTTAGAAAACGCCCTTGGCAATTTAGTACCCGCTCGCAGTTGTTTCCATCCCAAGCCGATACCGTTAACCTACCAACACAGCACAAAACAGAACAATGATGCATGTCGCCAAGAACCCTACCACCACCGCACAACGCTCTCACACACGATGAAGTCGTAGTATGGCGGAACCTACAAACACAGACACATGTCTACTGCAGTTACACCCTGCGCTGATAAATTCTCAGGCAGCGATGAATGCGCAGCGCTGCACAACATGGCATGCGCAATCACAGCAAAGGAGGCGGAGGAGGAACTTTATTATTACAGAAGTCGTTGGGCGGGTTATTCCTGGGTGGTTCTCTTTGAGAGGGCTAAACTGGCGATCGCGGCTCGCCGGGCCTGGTCGAGGGTCGCCAGTTGGCTTCCCAGGTCCAGTTTGAAGAGTCTCGCCTCCCAAGACCACGTAGTAGGTGTGTCCTTTGACTCGTGGCGAAATTGCGTCGCCCGGACAGTCGCTGCATTCGTGGGTAATGTGCGCGAGTGTCGCTGGGTGGTTGCTACACCAGGGACATGTCCGGGACGTATATCTGTCTGGGGAGATTGCATGTAGACGAGACAAGTGTGGGTATGTCTTCGTTTGTAGGCGGCGCCAGTCCCTTGCCTGGAGTTTATTGAGAACTTTGTGCGGCAAAGCGTATTGTCTTCTTTCGAGACGTTGGCCCTGTCGTATTTGTTGACTTGTGGTTAACTCGTGGGTCGCTCGTCGGTCTGTCGGGGGCTGAAGAACGGTGTGGTCTGCCGCTCGGCTAGTAAGACCTCGAGCTGCGCAGTCCGCCTCTTCGTTGCCCCGCAGTCTTTCGAGCCCGCGGCACCAGACGATACCGTGAGTCCATTCTAGTGAGCGGCCCAGGATTCGAATGGCTTGTATAGGGAGTGTTCCATTCATGTATAAGCGACACGCCGCTTGTGAGTCCGTAAGGACGCGGGCGGACCTTCGCTTGCTCTCGGCTTCGCGAAGTGCGAGAGCGATCGCTGCTGCTTCTGCTGCTGCGCTGCATGTGGCGCGGATGGAGGCAGAGGCTACCAGGTACCCCTGATTAACGATGGCGATTGTGTATTTGGGCCCACGACGTGGGACGAGGGATACGGGCTAGCGTCCGTGTAGTATGTATCTGGGTCTCAGAAACAGCGTTTGTGCAACATGCGGGCACGCGTTACTCTCCTCTCTTGATTGTGGGTTGGGCATGTTCTTGGGGATAGGGTCTACTACAATGTTCTCTCTAGTGTGGTTATATAGGCAGGAGTTGTGTTTCTTCTTTGCAGTACAGGGGTTTCCGCGGGCACCCTAGCCGTTGAAGAAGGTGCCTCCCCTGTTGTGTTTTGTTGAGGCGCTCCCTCTGCGCTATGAGGGTGGCACCACTTGCTAGCTCCTCAAAGGTGTTGTATACCCTATATAGCGCTAGTAATTTCTTTGTGCTTGTGCTTGATGGTAGCTGTAAGGCCGTTTCGTACGCCGTTCTTATAAGAGTGTACATGCGTTCGGTCTCGCTTTTGCGCTTGACTTGATACGGGAGTGCGCAGTGGCGTAGCTAGGTCCTCTAGCACCCGGGGCCCATAGGTTTTCTGTTACCCCCTCCCCCCCCCGGGTGTAGCCGGCGGAAAAACGGGTGTGTTCTGACGTATATGACATCCCCCCCCCCCCAACTGGCCCCTTGCACCCGGGGCCCACGGCGCCCCGGCCCCCCCTGTTGCTACGCCACTGGGAGTGCGCACGTGACACGGCTGATGACGAGGGCTTGTACCAGTCTTAAGGTTTCGTCCTCTGGGAAACCATCTTTGCTGCGCGCTACTCTGGCGATGAGTGATGCGATGCTTCTAATAACGTGATTTAATTTCTCTGAGGCTACCTTTATGCCGTTGTTCTCCTGGACGTACTTACCTAGTAGCTCACACCCCTAGCACACCCACGGCAACGGCAAGCAGCCTGTCCAGCTCCAACTTAGCCCCTAGCCAGAACTAGTCGACCACACGAGAAGAGCCGCCAGGCTGAGGGGCCACCCACTATAGAGCAGACGCTACACTCGCGTGCTGTTCCGCATCAAGTTGATTGTCTCTCCTATACAGTCCTTTCAATAGACGAGCCACAGGTCATGGTTCGCCTGAACGAGAAATTGAAAAGAAGTTCTGCGCAGAACTAACATGCTATGGTCAGCCTGTCCCAGTTTGCAGATGCTTGCAAATTAACCTACCGACAGTTGTACGGTCTTTCCGATCTGCTCTCTCTAAAACGCACAAAGAACACCGATTGGTACCGTACAATATCTCGTATTGCATCTTGTATAAAGCCTTGCTGTAACAGACACACACAATTTCACACGACTCATGCAGTTCGGGAAAGTACTCTGTGATAATGCTCGAAGCACTGGGCAGCTTTGTGTAAACGGTGCCCGGTTTATCTGCACCACCCGTGTCTGCATGCGATTCTCATGTGTATGTCATCATCTGTATTGTCAGCACGATTTGGCCCGTTGGTGTTTCTGTCACCTGCGTTGTACATCTTGACCTTCTCTCAACCGCATCGTGCGACCCTCCAGCCTGTTAAGTTTAATCTCTGGCGCCTTTTGTGTCTATCACGGACTATGCGTGTATTGGGTACTTGGTTAACACTGCTTGGCACTCTTCGTGGTTCCAACTGTGTATTCATTTAACTACTATGGGAAAAGGAGTAGCCGTTACCAACGCAAGGTAGCTAAATCTATTCACTTTATTTTCATTTCAAAGCACATACGCACGCAGTCACAAAGCCACTACACACCTCCAGCGTGAGCCCTCGTGTGTTCGTCCCAAGCATAATAGGCGAGACGCTAAAGGCAGGCGCCCTTCGAACACCGTCGCACAAAGGTGAAGGCCAGCGCGCTATGATGATACGCTTAATTTTGAGGGAATGCAATTGCAACAGATGGGGGGGGGGGACGAAGGGCGAAAAGAAGGAACACTCGAGTTTCCGTTTTGCATGCAATGCGTTGTCGGATAACTGCTTTTACTTTCCACTAGACTTTCACATAAAAAAACTTTCGTTCCCAGGAGCATACAGCGGTTGCTGTTGTATCACTGCTGAGTCACTGAATTAGTGCGATGCCAAACAAGTGGGTAGTGTCTCTAGCCTAGCCGGGCAAAAAACACGCGTCAAACACGCCTGCAGCCGCGCGGCCCCTTTTCCGAGCGGCAGAGATGAATTGAGCAGAAGCGCAGTCACGCATCGAGATGAGAGAAGGGGAGGACTGGCCCCAAACATGGCGCAGAAAATAGACGCTGCGTGTACGGCGCGATTCGCTATCGCCGCCCTGGTTTGACGGTCAGCGTATGGATCTGCTAAGAGCGTGAGGCGGTACTTCACCAGCGCCTCTCCACTACTAGTCGCTCGCACGTGCAAAGCCATAGAGTTTCTCACTATAACACCTAGAGGGCAATCTGGCGCCACCCTCTATGGGAGTTTCTTAAGGGGGCACCGTGCCGTCATGGGAATGACGGTATATGTGTCTGCGAGGCTCGTGTTGGCTGGTGTTGTAAGAGGCTTCGTCTAAAACGTGGCTATGGCTACGCAAATAACGCGTTCTCAAAGTAAAATCTTCATAAAATGTTTCCATTCACGCATATTACATCGTTACTCACCCACGATACATGACCAAGCGAAGAAAAGCAAGAACAGACGACCAACTGTTTCAAAGCGAGCGCGAACCTTGTCGTCTGTCCTTCAACTTTAGCGGCCCGCTGATACTTTTTACGTAACATGTAGTCCTACACACAATAACAAGTTCTCATAGTTAAACAAAACATGTTTTCGCGTAATAATAAAGCTAAACCAGCTTTTCACGTGCTGCTTTAGTAGAAAGTGAATCATTGTGACAGACGGAACGGTACTTGCCAAGCGCATCTTCATGGTGTCCTGTCTCTACGAGAACGATGCCAATCCGAATCCACAATATACTGGCATTCCCATGCATACCACAGCGCAGCAGCGCCAGATTTCCCTCTAGGTAATGTAGTGAGACACTCTATGTGCAAAGCAAAGCCGCGTGACTCATGCGAGTGGGTGCAATTTTAGCGCCACTCACATTTCTCGGACTGCGGTGGAGGGCACGCTCATGGCCTCCGAGATCCTGCACCAGTCTTCATGGTGACTCTTTTTTCCATTGAGGCTGGCTATCCGTAGGGGATATATTTATGATTATGCTGTTCTTGCTCGAAAATGCTCACAAGAATACATTGGCAATCTGAAGATGCTTATTTCATTTTCAATGTTGGCCACTCTGATGGCGACCTAGAAAGCGATCTCTCTGTGAGTGATCTAGAATTATTGGGGGCCCGCTGGGGTTGCTTGTGGCTATGGTGTTGTTCTGCTAAACAGCGAGGTCGCGGGATCAAATCCCAGCCATGACGACCGTGTTTCGGTGGGGCGAAATGCGAAAACATCCGTGTACTAGGATTTATGTGCACGTTGAAGAACCCCGGGCGCGCCTCATGATCAGATCGTTGTTTTGTCACGTAAAACCCTACTTTTTAAAAAAGATTTATTGGGCAGAGAGCGAAATAAGTCATATAACAGGCAAGAGAGGCATGCAAAAAAAGCAAGGCATACTTCAAGTTACGGGCAGTGCCGCCAGTATCACGCGTAGCCCTTTAGACAGCGCTCTATTTCGTGTTGTGCTTGATTTATAGATAAAAAATGTATGGACCTTAACGGTTCTCGTACTAATATCACAACTTCTGTAAACTACTGCAAATAAAGTATTAACGTTTGAAAGCACTTCTATGTTTTTGAGTATGATCATTTTCCGATTCCAATTCTGTATCTGCTGATATCACGGTGTCGTGACATCATCATCATCATCGTCGTCGTCGGTGTCGTCATCATCATCATCATCAGCAGCAGCAGCAGCAGCAGCAGCAGCAGCAGGCTATTTTATGTCCCCTGCATGACAACAAAGGCCTCTATCTCCGTGTCATCTCCAATTACCCCTGTCCTGCCCCAACGGATACCAACTAGCGCCTGCGAATTTCCTCATTTCATCACCCCACCTAGTCTTCTGCCGAACTCGACAGCGCTTTCCTTCCCTTGGTGCCCATTCTGTAGCCCTAATGGTCTACTGGTCATCTAATCTACGCATTACATGGCCTGCCCAGCTCCATTCTTTTCTCTAAATGTCAATTAGAATATCGGCTGTGCCCGTTTGCTCTCTTATCCATACCCCTCTCTTCCTGTCTCTTAACGTTGCGCCTAATATTCCTAGTTCCATCGCTCTTTGCGCGGTCCTTAACTTTGTTCCCGAGCTTCTTTGTCAAAGTCCAAGTTTCGGACTCATATGTTAGCACCGCTAGAATGCATTGATAGTACGCCTGTCGTTTCTATGATAGTAGTAAGCTTCCAGTCAGGATCTGATGATGTCTGCCGTATGCACTCCAACCTATTTTTATTATTCTGCAAATTTCCTTCTCATGATCAGGCTCCCCTGTGAGTAATTGGTCAAGGGAAACGTACTCCTTCACAGACTCTGGAGGCTGACTGGGGATCCTGAACTCTTGTTCCTTTACCATGCTATTGGGCATTATCTTTCTTTTCTGCACATCGATGTTCGACACCACCCTTACACTTTCTCTGTTAAGGTCCTCAACCTTTTGTTGTAATTCATCCCCAGTGTTGCTGAATAGGCCAATGCCATCTGGAAACCCAAGATAGTTGAGATATTCGCCGTTGATCCTTGCTTCTAAGCCTTCCCAGCTTAGTAGCTTGAATACTTCCTCCAAGCACGCAGTGAATAGCATTGGAGAGATTGTGTATCCATGTCTGACCCTTTTCTTTATATGTAGCTTCCTACTTTTCTTGTGGAGAATTATGGCAACTGTGAAATCTCATTACATACTTTCAAAGATATTCACGTATGCCTCCTGTACTCCTTGATTACGTAACGTGTCTATGACTGTTGGTATCTCTACTGAATCAAATGCTTTTCACTGTCTATGAAAGCCATATAGAAAGGTTGATTGTACTCTGCAGATTTCTCGATTACCTGATCGATGACATAGATGTGATTGATTCTAGAGTATCCCTTCCTGAAGCCAGCTTGTTCTCTTGGTTGACTAAACTCAAGTGTTGCCTTTATTCTATTGGAAATTGTCTTGGTGAATATTTTACATAACACTGGAAGTAAGTTAATTGGCCTGTAATTTTTTTATTCTTTAACGTCTCCCTTTATGTGGATTGGTATAATGTTGGCATTCTTCCAGTTCTCTGGAATAACATTATTGTTTCCGAAGTAACAGAGTATAAGTATCTCGGACTCTGGATCACAAATGACCTCACTTGGGCTAAGCACCTTGAATATGTAGTAGCTAATGCTAACCGCATGCTTTATTTTTAAGGAGGGCTTTGAAACTTTCTACTCCCACTGTACGCCAACTAGCATTTAAAGCTGTAATTCTGCCGATGCTAGACTACTCATGTGTAATTTGGGACCCTTTTACTAAAACTGGCACTAACAAGATAGAAAAGGTGTAAAGAAAAGCAGCTCGTTTCATTTATAACAGCTTCGGACGCACTTCAGTGACAGACCTTTTAACAAAAGCAAACCTGCCACCATTAATGCAAAGAAATCGTGTATCACGACTAAAATTCCTTTTTCAACTAATTAACGGTCATTGTAAGACAGATCTCACGGGAATAATTACTTTTTCATCTGGTTATGCTACTAGACAGCGACATAGCCGAATAATAACCCCATTTAGAACGCGTAATAATTGTTCTAGGTATTCCTTCTTTCCCCGAACAGTGGTTGAATGGAATCATCTAACCAATTGCCAAGTTTTAAAACTATCACTTTCGGCGTTTGTTTAAAGTATTGAGTAAACATTTGTTATCTTGCTGTGCCACTGCTATGTTCAAGCTCTGTTGACCTGATTTGTATTGTTTTCGTTGCCTATGCTATAGTGTTCTTTACATATGTATCGTTTTCCACCCTGCTAAAATCCCCAGTGGGGATAGCAGTATTGATAAATTAAAAAATTAAAAAAATAAAAAAGTCCTTGAAGTCGTGAGACATTTCGTATAAAGGGCCGCAAGCTTTTCAAGCATATCTCCATCATCTTTGATTAAATCGACTGTTATGCCATCTTCTCCTGCCACTTTTCCCTGGTTCATGCCTTGCAAGGCCCTTCTGACTTCATCGCTAGTTATAGAAGGAGCCTCCGTATCCTCTTCATTATTACTTCGAATGGAGGTAGCGTGGCTACTCTGGGTACTGTATAGGTAAGTGTAAAATCGAAATTGCTGACGGTATTACCCTGCTTATTTTTCAGTGCATACATCTTGGCTTGTCCTGTACCAGGTTTTCTTATTCATTTCATGCTGCGCCCATTTCTTACTGCTTCCTCAGTCTTTCTAACGTTACAATTTCGAATATCCTTTACTTTCTCCTTGTTGATCAGTTTTGGCAGCTCTGCGAATTCTATCTGATCTCTTGAGTTGGACACTTTCATTCCTTGTCGTTTCTTTATTAGGTCTTTCCTTACTTGGGAGAGCTTACCTACTGGTTGCCTTGGTGTCTTACCTCCCACTTCAACTGCTGCTTCTGAAGCTAGCCTAGTAACGGTTTCATTCATTACCTCTATGTCTTTATCCCTCTGTTCTAAGGCTGCATATATGTTTGCAAGGAGCAGCCTGAATTGGTTTGCTTTTACCCTTACTGCGTCTAGGCTGGCCTGTTTCTTCTTGACCAATTTTACTCTTTCCCTTATCAAATTGCGGTCAATGTTAGATGTCACTAATATATGATCGTTGCAATTTACCCTACCTAAAACTTCTACATCCTGCACTATGCTGGAATCGGCAGAAAGTATGAAACCTATTTCATTTCTTGTTTCACCATTAGGGCTTTTACACGTTCACTTTCTGTTGCTACGCTTCCTGAAGAAGATGTTTTTTATTCGCAGCTTATTCCTTTCTGCGAATACTTCCAACATCTCTCCTCTAGCGTTCCTATAATCGACGCCGTAGTTGCCAACCGCTTGTTCACCAGCCTGATTTTCCCTCACTTTCGCATTGAATTCGCCCATGACTACAGTATGATGAGTTTTCACTTTTCTGATCGCTAATTCAACATCTTCATAAAACTGATCTCATCGTCATAGTTACTGGAGGTTGGAGCGTAGGCTTGTACTACCTTTATTTTATGCATCATATTAAGTGTTATTGCGACCACTCCTACCCTCTCATTAATGGTGTAGAATTCGCCAACGTTGTCCGCTATGTCCTTGGGGATTAGGAATCCTACGCCATATTGCTTCTTATCTTAGAGTCCTCTATAGCAGAGGACATGGCCGTTAGTCAGCACTGCATAAGGCCAAGGATAGGCCAAGGATATCTCAAACAATGCCTGATAGTTGCTCAAAAAGTCCTGCTAAGCTAGCTTCACTCGATAGGGTTCGAGTGTTGAACGGCGCCAGGGTCAGTTTCTCGAACCCTCTCGAGTGAAGCTAGCTTAGCTCCGCTTGATGGCAAAAGAACAGACATTTTGGTAATGTTCAGCTAGTTACGGTTAGTTGGTTACTGACGCTTCGGCTGGTGGACCAGCCTTTGTCATAATGACTGACAAAATGACTTGGACAAAGGCTAGTGCACCAGCCGAAACGTCAGTGAAATATACTGCGCAGATCCAACGTGCGTCGCACTATTTTTCCTCATTTTACTACCAGGGCCAGCGTGATTTCCTCAGCCACAATTATATATATATATATATATATATATATATATATATATATATATATATATATATATATATATATATATATATATATATATATATATATATATATGTATATATATATATATATATATTGACGCATGTACTTATCTTTATCGGGCAAATGTAATCGCACAGCGCGGGACGCGCCTGCATGTATCCGAAGTTTCTGGAAAGTTATCGATGCTTCTACCCGGCTGTCTGTTGTCGCCGAACCTTGTGTTATCTGATTTCATCGCGTGACGCGAATGGTGTAGAACTTTGTGGAAGGCACGCGGGTCCGAGCGATTAGTCTGGAACATACGACGACTGCTGTATAAAATCCAACGCGCTTAACCCGCTGATCAGATTTTCGACGATCGCCGACTGTGTTCGCCGCTCTCGTTGTGCTTTAAGTGTAGCCTGTTTCGTGGGCACAGGTTCGCCCAATAAAAGCTAGTTTTGCCTTTCACAGTATTGCTGCTGTGTTCTTTGACGCCACGACCACGTGACATCTGGTGGAGGTGCTTTGCGTTCATGTACCGGACGCCCCCACAAAGCCGTGACCCAAGCCCTCACGCGGAAGACACCAACGTCGCCAAGAACCAGCGAGGTAGCCGCAGGCTGCAAGGACTGCTCCCGGAGCACGGACTTTTGCCTAAGACGACTAGGAAGATGGCCACCAAGTCCACCCCAATGGCAGCCCCAGCGTCCCCCCGTCGTGCTGCAGCAGCCCAGGGAGCGTGACGCGTATGTTCCAGACTAATCGTTCGGACCCGCATGCCTTCCACAAAGTTCTACACAATTCACGTCATGCGATGAAATCAGATAACACAAGGTTCGGCGACAACAGAAAGCCGGGTAGAAGCATCGATAACTTTCCAGAAACTTCGGATACATGCAGGCGCGTCCCGCGCTGTGCGATTACATTTGCCCGATAAAGATAAGTACACGTGTCAATATATATATATATGTACAGGTTTCTTATTAGCTGCATCAAATTTTTTATATTGCCTATGGCAGATAGCACCCCAATCCTAACTCTTCAGCTAAACTACTCAATGAGGCGACCATTACTTCTACGAGAAATCAATATGTTAAATTAATTACCTAGCGTAATTGCGCCAATTAACTTTTAATCAATTACCTTACGCCACATTTTTCGCAGGGTTAAAATTATTTGAGAAACTTTTCACAATTTTTTACAAATACGTGACTCTGCATCTATATTAATACCACTCACATAAGCCGTACCGCAGGGTAGTGTTCTAGCCACATTCTATTCACACTGTTTAATAATGATTCGTTGCTCTCCACTAATCTAAAGCTGTGGCTTTTTTGCAGGTGACTATATTATTTATAAATAAATCAATACATTTGTAAACCACGTAATCATTAATAATGCGTTAGAATTTGTGTACAGGTCGTGTAAATACCGGCAAATGTCTCTCAATGTTGGTAAATATGTTTCCTTGGAAGTAATTTGCAAAATTTACGGCTCTAACTTTTCCTTCACTATTGACAACTGTACCTTGACAAAAGTAACTAATCACAAACATTTGGGTGTATCAATTTCGAACTCTCTTAGATAGGAGACTCTTATCAATAACGTGAATTGCACAAGCATAAAGTGACTGTTTGTACTGACAATCCGTCTTCGGCTTGCACCGCCAGATACCAAACTAACAGCTAATACAACAGTCATCTGATCTGTTTAGAGTATGCTAGCACTGCCTGGTTTCCTCTTGTCCATCAACAGGAGAGCAAAATAGAAGGAGTACCAAGAAAAGCAGTGAGGTTTATTTTGAATTAATGAATTCTGGGGTTTTACGTGCCGAAACCCGGATTCGATTATGAGGCACGCCGCAGTGGAGCCCTCCGGATCAATTTCGACCACCCGGGTCACGTGCCCCTGATGCGCGGCACGCGGGCGTTCTTGCATTTCGGCCCCATCGAGATGCGGCAGCCGCGGCCGGGATTTGATCCCGCGATTGAGGTTTATTTTTAATAAGTGTAGTCTCACAGACTCACCATCAGATGCACTCATTCACGCCCAGCTTCCTTACACTTCAAAACCGAACCAAACTAACACGACTAAAGCTCAAGTTCCAGGTGCTTCATGACATAATAAATATCGACACCTTCAGATTTGTATCTCACTCGCATG